>NC_091465.1:8959188-9039188 GCF_027789765.1 Dendropsophus ebraccatus
CAGGAGACCCCCAGGTTGTTACCACTGCTGGAGACATGTAGGCAGGAGAGCAGGCAGGGAAACTCAGGCAAGCCTCTTGGGCAAGAACCAGGAGTCACGGGCAGGAAAGCTGGGACCACAGTCTAAGGGCCCTATTCCACCGGACGATTATCGTTTGCATAATCGTTAACGATTAACGATCTCAAATGACCGCTATAGCGAAAGACCTGAAAACGTTCACTCATTTCCATTGAACGATAATCGTTACTTATGATCGTAATTGCGATCATTTTTCTTCGCTATTTATTCGCTATTGCGTTCGTATCTATTGCGAACGACCGAACGATGTCTTATTCAATGCGAACGATTTGCAAACGTTTTGCGAACAAACAACGATAAAAATAGGTCCAGGTCTTATAAAGCGATCAACGATTTCTCGTTCGGTCGTTAATCGTTAACTGCATTTCAACCAAACGATTATCGTTTAGATTCGAACGATTTAACGATAATCTGAACGATAATCGACCAGTGGAATAGGGCCCTAAGGGTTAGCATGCAGAGGCTGTTTCGGGTGTTGCCCCTCATCAGTGTGGAGCAGGATTCTGGCTAGGTGGTAGCAATGCCTAGTAGAGCCATAAGAGAAACAGATTGTACTCATCTTTGTCAGGCAGTAGTATTGAGCATAGAGGCCAAACTTTTGGGTTCAGCGATGTTTGTAGTCTCCCCTCAACTGCAGAAATTGGATGCAGCCCTAGAGAGTTGCCAATCGTGAGCAGAGCAGCCTATGCTGTATCTATGTTTTCCAGGACTCTCTAGGGTGACATCCAACCTCTCAGCTGTGGGGAGTCAAATGCTGAACATTAAACGATTTAACTTCTCCGCTCAACAATATCATGCAGCTCCCATAGAAAGTGAATGGAGTGTCAGTGCCCATGTGTGACCACCACAGCATCCCTATGGGAGATGGTCAGAACAGGTAAACCCGCTATTGGATTTACCAAGATTATCCTTGTAAGTAAATGAGAAGCCCAATGGAGGAAGGTAACACTATAATGAAGTGGATGGAACGTTCTTATTTCCATCAAATGGGAGTTGTCAGTACGTGTTAATACTTTTTTATTTTTATTTTAGAAATTTGGAGTGACTAGATGGAATATATGCCTTCCCCAGTTAAAGCCCCCCCCCCCCAATTTAGGACCCCAAAATAAATCAGCTCTTTTAGGGTGTGATGGTTCATAATCACTGACTGGGCAATTTTTGTTTTTCTCAGTCCTAGTTTACATATATAAGTTGCATCCATTTTCATTTTTTTGTAAGATATTGACCACACCTGATGCCAAATAGGCATCAGTTTTCATCGGGTTTTCTATCCTTTATTCAGAAAAAAAACTATTTGTTGCTATCAGTTAATATCAGTTGTCATACGTTTATTTCATTAGTTGTCATCAGTTTTTTTCTCTAGGGCATTACAGGGGGCATCTATATAGGGAGCAGCAGCACATCAGAGCCCTCTACCTTGGGCAGCAACACATGGGGACACGCTGCAAGACGTGCGGTAAGTCCGTTGGTCAGGCGGCACTAATGTGAGAACGCATCTTTCCGAACAGTCCCATTGAAAACAATGGGATCCGTTCAGAGATGCGTTCCCCTCCGGTGCTTCGCTCTTCCAGCTATTCCTAAACTACTTTAGCTTTGGCTGTGCAGGCATGATGGGAAGTGCAGTTTTGGAACAGCCGGAGGGTCCCAGGGCTAAAGTCTGAGGCTTCACATCCAAAGTGGAGCAGTGAATCTGACCGATGAAAGAAAAAGAAAGAGAAGTGAAAACCTGCGTAGAAATCCACGAGGATGAATTACAAGTGTGATCCGGTGTCCTCCGCGCTCCCCGCCTCCTCCGCTGCGAGTGAAGACAGAAAATACATACGGCCCGGCCATAAACCCCCCCGAATCCCTCCTGTTTTTGTCTGAATCTTTTCATAGTGAGGATTATTGAGTCGGAATGTGTGAAAAATGCCGATCAGAATCAAATCCCTTAAATTCCAGGTGTGAAGGAATCAAGAAGCACTTAAACAGTGGTCCATGTGAGCCGCGTGTTCTCTCCAAGCCCAGATTGGCGTAAATCTTTCTGACGTTCTCTCACTTTTAGCACTTGAAGTGGAGAACTGCGGATAAGGAAGAAGGCGAGGAGGATTTAGAAGCAGTAACCTCAGCTTACTTAGATTTTAATCATGATTTAATGGAGCGTATAATCAACATTTTTAAAGTGTAGGACTGTTCTTTAGCAACCCCCCCCCCCCCCCCCAGAACCTTCTGGAGCTAAACCCCCATATCCCTCATCTTCACACAGCGCCCTGTCTGTGCCAGACTTTCAACAATACCGACCTGAGACGGTGATGCAACCGAGGATTAACTCCTACCTTCCTGCAGGGTTTGCTGCCGTGAGTAAATTTACTGACTAACGCTAAAAGGGGAAAAAAAATTATTTAAAGGGGTATTCCCCCAAACATAACTTTTGATATGTTGCTGCCCATGGTGAGACTAACAATTCCTTCCATACTTGTTATTATCTATTCTGTCTCCTTCCCCCAGTTCTTAGCTGCTTCTTTCTGCTGAAGACACAAAAATCTCTGCATGAACCTTTCTCTTTGTCTCCCCTTCCCCTTTTGAGACGGCTGATGTAAACAAGTCCCTGGCAGGCTTAATCTGCAACATTGTAGCTTCTTTGTAATGCTGGGAGGGTTAATCTGGGGTCACATTCCTAATGAACCCACTGTGATTACCCCCCCCCCCCAGCATTACAAAGAAGTACTGACTGGAAAGACTGGAATGAATACACCACTTTCTCTAGAACATACAGCAGTTGATAAGTACTGGAAGACTGAAGATTTTTTTTAAGTAGAAGTAATTTAATCCATATAACTTTCTAAAACTCATTTTATTTCCTCTATAGTACCCCTTTAAACTTCTGGGCTCCACTGCAAATTCTGTAGTGAGACCCTATCTGTTATATGCCATTTATAATACTGGTTTCCTCCTTTGTGGAGTAAAGGCCTATGTAATGTCCCACTACCTGTTTTCTTCCTCTTCTTTAACCTTGGTAAAACTGTATCACTCTATTGTCACAGATTAGGACAGGTGGCCGCTGTTACTTACTCCAACCACTAGATGTCACCCTCACACAGCACAGCTGAAGCTAACACTAGGTCTAGCTACACAAAAACTTCCTTTATAGTGACTGTTTCCCTTTCATTGTTAGTTAGGGCCTAGCTATACACCAGGCAGGATGTGTATATAGTTGTTCCTTCACTAGCTTCCCAACTAGACTAGACCCCTAGAGAAAAAACAGAGACAAGGGAGATCACCCCCTTGCCTACGCCATGGATTATACAGCTAAAACAGGACAGTCCACCACCTTAGAGGAAAGGGATGGATGACTCAAGGCTGGAGCTGCAGTAGAGCACAGTGCCAGTAAGCCGCTCTCTACTACTGACAAGATGCTTAGCTTTGTAGGAAGGACACTACAAGCCTGTTCCACCCAGAGCAGGGACCTGGGACTCGTACTACCCCAATAGGACAGAAATGCGACACTGTAGGGGCAGAAGGCAGTTTGGTGAGATAACCTGAGTATGAGGATTTATTCAAACTCTCTAGAGACACCTCACCACATCCGGCAGAGTACCAGACACAAACAGTACTTAGGCACTTAGTTTAAAAATCAATAATACTGATCCAAAAGGTAGATGGGTGAGTTGATAGAAGAAACAGTAAGTTGACGGGTCTCATGGACCGAATAGGAGGGACATTGCCTAGTGTACTAACATTAGGCAAGGGCCCTCCTATTCGGTCCCTGAGACCCGTCAACTTACTGTTTCTTCTATTAACTCACCCATCTACCTTTTGGATCAGTATTATTAATTTTAAACTAAGTACCTAAGTACTGTTTGTGTCCGGTTGCCCTGTGTCCGGGGGTGGGTGTTACCGCTCCTGGCCACCATGACAAGTAGCCTCCAATACACCAGAACCCACCAGCAGGCCAACATCAGTTCCGGTGACCCTGGCCATGTCACCTTTGGATCCTTTCATTCACCTAGGATTGGCTCTGACTTCTTAAAGCTCCACCCCAGAGTAAATCTGTAGCAGCGCCTCCCCCTACCAGGTGCCATTTAGAATACTGAGCTCACAGACAGCTGATCTTTCCAATGACCACAACTCAAATATGGCGGCACTTTATAATGAAGGCTTAGGATACAATGTGATTTACCAGAGTAACACAGATGTCTGGACAGAATTCCCGATATACGTCATCATAACTATACCGAAACAATAGTAAACAGGTCGGCTTGTCTAGCATGCAATATAATAAACTACTGTATGGAGTGATTGATGGCCGAGCCGCGGCCGGGGACCTCTCTGCTCATTACAGGGGAAGATTTACCTGTAGGATATTTGGGGTTTTGTTCCTGGAGAAAGTTCTGTGTGTTTAGTTACGACCGAGCCATTAGCTTTCTGGCAGTAAACACTCCGCACTTTATTATTTATTACGCCTCTGTCCAGAATGGAACAGTTTTATCTCCCATGAGCTGAACTGAGAAGCACGGAACTGAAAAGTGAAGTTTGTGGAGTCTGCAGAATGTATAAGAAGGCAACGATGGAAACCTACGGAATATGGCTTCTAAGGACGCTCCGAGCCATTGGGCTAGTCTACACCTGATACTTATTACTGCTGTGTACCTTGTATTGTTATAGTATAAAGACATTATTTTTCCCCATTAGTCTGGGTCCCTAGTAGGACCACAATAAATTATCCGAAGCCAAACATTAAAGATAACATATGTAACCCAATCACTGTCTTCTGAGGTTGGGAGGTACATCTATCCTGGTCAGACTGGACTCCAGATCCTCAGTGTCAGGACAGGTTGTTGAGTGGGAAGTTTAACATCAATTTATTTAACCAAATGGGGCCTTCAGGACCGTGGGATTGAGAGCAATGAAGTCTTCTCCATCCAGGTCTTAATAACACTTAATAGGTTTTCATTGGGTAGCACTGGCTCCATGAGTTCTAGGGGTATCTTCTCCGTAGAGAGTCCATGTTCTTCATATTGTCAGGCATGGTCCCCCTTGGTATTCTGGTTTACCAGTCTCCTTGAAGAGATTGTGTTTGGATCGGATGACCAAAGGTTATTTAAAGGGCGTCCTATTGCTGGAGCTCCCAGTGATATCGTTCATTGAAATAAGTTAAGAAAGGAACTTCCTCAGACCCCATGTCCCAGGTGTGCACCCCTTATAGCTATGCTCAGGAATAGGCTTACCATAGTTGTAGAATTTTTAAGGCTCTACATACACTTATACCATATAAAATAATTTATACTATATAAGTTGGCTAAACCAACCCCTGGCAGTGGATTCAGCCATCAGTATGAGGTGTTTGGGGACCCCTCGAGTCTCCACCGATGTCTGGCGTGATAGATTTTTCACCGCCTGGCTCCTTTTCTTCTTTGAGAGAAAAGTCATCACCAGAGCTGCAGCTTACACCAACCCCATAGAGAACATAGGAATTTTTTAGCTGTTCGGCGTGTCCGGTGTGTGTATAGGGAGGAGATAATTGTTGGCCTATACTGTCTGGGCACTTTTGGAAAACCAATATATCCCATTTTGTATGACAAAGATATAATTACAGGCAACCATAAGCCTGCCAAACCTGACAATTTTGGCAAGATCAGTCAATCAAACAACAGTGGCCTCTCGAATCTACCCCAATGGCAGGCGTCAGGAAGATTCTTTTGTTTTTGGGAAGACAAGCTGCCTCCAGAGGAGCATAGCATAAGTTTTCTTCCCTCTCTCCATTCAGACCTCAGGGGAGGGGGAGATCTGGAGAGCCCAATGTCAACGAAACAAACCTATATCAAATCAAATAGATATTCTGAGAACAATTATCCACCATTTACAGGGAGCGGCGGGATCTTGAGTTTACAGGAAAGAACTACTCCTGCTCACCACCACTCCGCCCATGGAGCTACAGAAGGTAGTCCTCTGGCCTGAATTACAAAAGGCAAAAAGAGTCCGTGGAGCCTCATTTAAGAGTCTCGAAAAACGGGACTAGCAGCATATCACTCAGGGGTAGAACCAAGCCATGGGGTGGCTCCTGAGGAGACCTCCAAAACTACCATATTAGGTGGCCCTTTCATATATACAACTCAATTTCACGAGTCTAAGGACATGACAAGGGAAATATTAAAGCCAGGTATCCGTCAATTGAGCTGCATATTGACTGAAAGGGCCACTTAAAATGGTGGTTTTGGTGGTCTCCTTCCAGGAGCCACCCCATAGCTGGATCTTTCCCTGGAGGGATATCTGGATTATAGTCCTGGGTTTTGAGGCTCCGCGGACCCTGTTTTTGCATATTGTATTTCCCAGGGCGCAATGCACCTAGAAATTCACTGTATTGAGCACTTTAACCAGAACCAACAGTGTCTTCTTTGGCTGGTCTCCCTGAGATCAGTGATCTGTTTACCGCATGGTTCTGTACTGAAGTGCACTCCGCTATCTCCATAGACAATGAATGGAGTACGGCACCCATGTGGGACTCACCGCTCCATTTACAACAATATTTTGTTCTTCCAATCTGGAGATCATAGGGGGTCAGACTCCCCGCAATCTGGCCCTTTCCCCTATTCTATAGCTAATGCCTATGACTTCCAGCTCAGAATACCCCTTTAAGAAGCGTCAGAGGAGAATGTGTAATCGCCGCACATGAGAGGAAACCTCAGGGACTAATATCAAGCGGTATTTGACACGGACTCCGTCCCTTTGGGAGCTCCCATTGAAAAGTCTATGAGTTGTATAAAAACCGCCACGAAGAACAATCGAGACCCTGTTCATGTCTATTTAACTGCAAATACAGCGGGATCATGAAAGTGTCGGAGCTCTACTATACAGAACATAGGGATTTACCGAACACATAATACCATTACATATATATTTTTATATTGAAATGATTAGTATTACGGCGGCTTTGGGTGGTTGCTGCCACTCCTTATTTACTCCTTGCCACCTCATGGTACTAATAGTACAACACCCACTTGAGCAGAGTGTAACCAACAGAACACCTTCTGCTCCGGGCGCCTTAATCATGGATATTATAGAATTTAAACACAGAAAGAAAACTATATGTTTAGCACAAAGCCATGCTGGCGAGGAGCACTACAGCTCTCACACAGGTATAATCCCACCGTACATGACAAATGAAGGGGAATTTATTTTTTTATTTATTTATTTTTTTTTAAGCATGGCACTACCCGTGTAGACAAAGACAAGGTCAACCGCCGGCTTCTCAAACTGGTCTTTTCAATAGGAATTAGTCTCAGATCATTATGTTCTGATAAAACTCAGTTTCTGTCAAATGGAAGTCCCATAAATCACCCCACTTTGGCCAATCAGGACCCTGTCAGTGCAGCTAAGCCGTACGCAGGCAACGGCCAGATCTGCGGATTGTCTGTGACACCGGTAGGCGGTGGACAACATCGTGCGCAGTGAGCGACATTTCAGTAAAGGTGACGGATGACAAAGTGGAAAAGAAAGGTAAATTTATTGCCTTAAAGGTCTTAAAAAATAGACATAAAATAAATGAATAAAATAATAATAATACATATAATAATGCAATAAATAAGGATATAATTAAAATAGTACTAAATAAGTGACAATGAAGTAATAGTAAATACTAAATAATATGCAGAGATGTAAGTAAATAAAATACTTAATAATAATAATAAATATAATGCAATAAATAAGTATATAATAAAATAGTACAAAATAATTTACAACAAAGTAATAGTAAACGTAAAATAATATATAGAGATATAAGTAAATAAAATATTTAATAATAATAATAAAAAATATAATTCAATAAATAAATAAGTATATAAATAAAATAGTACTAAATAATTTACAATGAACTAATAGTAAACGTAAAATAATATATAGAGATGTAAGTAAATAAAATACATAATGATAATACAATCACAGTAATTGCCAATTTATTATGTCATAAAGAAAATATGGCAAAATAATTTATAATAACAAACTCATTGAGAATATTAAATAATAAATGAAGATAAAAGTAAAAAAAAAAACAATAAAAAACAATAACAACAAAATAAATGAATGCTATAATAAAAAAAAATCATTATAATAAAAGTAAAAAGTAATCTAAAATAAAATAAATAAAAGCAAAGAAAATACATGATAAGAAGAATTTTATTTAGAAATACATAATACATAGTAATAACAATATAAATCATATAGTTTTATATTATATTTATTTGTATTTGGTCTTGTGGATAAAAAAAAGGTGTGTGTGTGTGTTTGTGTGTGGGGGGGGGGGGGGAGGGGGTAATTTAAAGGAAAGTTTCCAGCTGTCCAGGCATGATGGGAATTGTAGTTTTGTAACAGCTGGTGGGCCGAATGTCTTCCCCATCCCTGGGAAGCCTTATAGCAGGGCCTAGTCACCATCAGAAGGAAAGTGGTGGGAGATTGGGTATAAGCATATCCTGTCACTTCATGATCAAGGGGGTCCGACCTCTGGAGCGTCCACCAATGGTGAGATGAATGGAACACCCAAGTATAGATTTCTGCACAACCTTCTGCCCCCAACCTCATGGTCACCAACCCCTGTGAGGAACTACGGTGAAACCCCACTCAGGTTGAAGGGGCTGACAGCTCTCACTTGCATAAACCACTGGACTCTATCAAACCACAAAGTGATGACAGATGCTAGTGATATACGGGACACCGGTCATCCTTCATAGGGTTAGATGCTCTTCATGCAAAAGAGGAAGGTCATGAACAATAACGTAAAGTGTAACTGTCATAACCCCTGTGAGTTCCTATGTTAATCCAGAAGTTCAGAACTTAATTTTTGTTGAGCAGTGAGGCATATAATGTCGGTCTCACTGCTCAGTATGGTTCCCTGTAAACAGGGACGCCTGTCATAGACAACAAGAGTCCCTGCTCCTGCACTAAGATTCACCATTTGCTTACTCTCTGGCCAAAAGGAAGTGATTTGTGGTGCAATGCGTTATGACTAACACTCCTTATACTGCCCACTCCTTCATCTCTATTGATGAACATGCCATGCTTTGAGTCCATGGAGCCTATTGGCGATAAAAGGACATAATGGAGGCTAATGCAAAACATGCTCCGGGGCCCCAAACTATGAGATTAAATATCAAGTACTGGTCTCCTAATATGCAGCAAAGAGACTTTAGGGCTCCAGGGACACGATGCAACTCCAAATCCTATGGGAGTATTACGTATTTATAATTTCTATGTTTCTATAGTCTGCAGTGCTGTACATATAGTATAATCACTACCATCAGTCCACATTGGGACCCATTATCTTCCATAGCCATTTAATAATTGTTTTATTCAAAGGGGAACTCCAGCAAAGAAAAAAAAATCAACTCAACTGGTGTCAGATCTATTACAAAATCTCCAGTCTTCCAGTACTTATCAGCTGCTGCATGTCCTGCAGGAGGTGATATATTCTTTCCAGTCTGACACAGTGCTCTCTGCTGCCACCTCTGTCCATATCAGGAACTGTTAAGTGCAGTAGAGGTATCTGTGGGGATTTGCTGCTGCTCTGGACAGTTCCTGACATGGACAGAGGTGGCAGCAGAGAACCCTGTATCAGACTACTTCCTGCAGAATATACAGCAGCTGATAAGTACTGGAAGACTGGACATTTTAAAACAGAAGTAAATTACAAATCTTTATAACATTCTGACACCAATTCATTAAAAAAATAAAATAATAATAATAATAATTTACCGAAGTACCCCTCTAAATAGTTATACTTCACAACATAATAAAATATATGATAAAATATAATCCTACATACCAGCTTTATATCAAGCTGCTACATCTAAAAACAAAGAGTGGGCGCTTTCCCCATGTTTAATGTTTTCACAGCGCTCCTAGTGGTTGGATGTGGTAACTACAACCTTTTTTGCCCAAGCCTTTCTCACTCATGATGAAGTTCAGTATAAGAAGTCTACTTGTAAAAGTGAGTCGCAGTAAATGATAAGTGCTGTCAATAATAAGCCGAGCGTTTAACTATTATGTCTCAATCAGTTTATAATGAGATATTAGGGAGAGTTATAACCACATTGCTGGAAACCTTCTGGCACCCTGGTAAGCAGGAGAGTGGCTGTGGGTATAGCCTGGCACCCTATAGACGCTGGGACATTCTCTTCTCCATATCCTCAATAGATAATGGTTTAATATGACGTCTGGTTTTCATTTAAAGGGTCGGTAGTAAAACCCAGATCACATTTCTCACTTGGTGGGTTAAAAAACCACTTACGCTCATTTCTGCAATGTAAAACGACACTCTATCAAATCAAACATTTCCAGATGTAGCCAGCCTGTGCGAGCGGAGAACATTACACGTCGTGTCCGAACAGCAACGCTGGCAGCTGATTTCCAGGGCTTGTATCGCCATCTGCTGCCAGAGATGTTATTAAGGAGGCCGCCGCCATCGCCGCCATCGTAACCTGCAACAGCTCAGAACTGCACTAAGCTCAGCAGTAGGTGGGAACTGAGCCCAACCTGTATCCAGAGGCTTCAATGTTCTCTCATCCCCCTGTGATAATGGAAGCCACATGGTTATATAGGAAGAACAGGCAGCACGTCACTACGGACATGTATGAGATAGATAGATAGATAGATAGATAGATAGATAGATAGATAGATAGATAGATAGATAGATAGATAGATAGATAGATATGTACAGATATTCTGCTGCACGCCAGCATACGTGAAAAATTGTGGTTTATTGCAAAAAAGGTACAAAAATAGCAGAGATGCGACATTTCGACCCTCTCACAGGATCATGATAAAGCATCATGCATGCTTGATAATGATCCTGTGAGAGGGTCGAAACATCGCATCTCTGCTATTTTTGTGCCTTTTTTGCAATAAATCACAATTTTTCACGTATGCTGCCGTGCTGCAGAATATCTGTACATACTACTGGGGATCCCCGAGCCAAGGGGCTGGCTCTGTACATACACATGTAGATAGATATAGTATAGACTTTATGTTGCTCACTGTATATCTCTGATATGAGACAGAATTTATCAAACATGGTGTAAAGTGAAACTGGCCCAGTTGCCCCTAGCAACCAATCAGATTCCACCTTCCATTTTCCAAAGAGTCTGTGAGGAATGAGAGGTGGAATCTGATTGGTTGCCGGGGGCGACTGAGCCAGTTTCACTTTACACCATGTTTGATAAATCTCCCCCAATATTCAGGATTTCTATGGTGTGGGGTTATGCTGATGATTCTCTATCTCCGGCTGTGTTGAAGAGTTCTAAATGTCTGCGCAAAAAAAAAAAAAAAAAAGCTTATCCCCTGTGTTATCCTTACTCTGGTGTGCTGTGTTTTCTTCTTCTCTATGGTCTTCTCTTCGTCTGCGGTAGGAAAACCTCAGACATAGACCAGAGAGCCGGCAAGTAAGTCAACAAGACCTTCACCACAACAAGAGAGGCAGAACTCCATCCCCTCCTGTCAGTGAGGGGCCTGCTCGGTCACCAGATCATTGTGGATTCTCTAAGCGTCTACGAGGCGTCGGATGTAGATGCTATAGATAAAATAGGGTGAACTGTGCACGCAGCAATGTATCCAGAGACCTTCACAAAACTCTCACTGGAGACATCACTAACCATGGAAGAAGGCAAAGAAGAACCATAGTCGAGCTTTGGTACGACCTTTTGAGGAACATCTATACTGGGTTACTAAGACAGCTGGGAAAATCAAATATCCTGTTGTAAAAGCTGGACCTGCGGGGTGGGGGAAAAGGACGAAGAAACCGGCACGTACTGTAGCAATGATTGGTGGAGCCACTCTTCTAATTCACTCCAAGATCTTTCCTCCCTTTTATCCTGGGACAGGGAGTCATTCCCCTTCCCATTCCATTTCTAGGGGAGACCAACCATCGAAACTTAATTCCATTCAATGTGGCCCTTTGGGTATGGGCCCTCTTGGGCTCTCAGTCCTTCCATGGACCTTGCTGGTTGCATGCAGACCAATGATGTTGGTGATAGGTGCAGTGGGTCGCAAGGTCTATTATGGAGATACAGGGTTATAATTAAAACGTTTCGGAAAAAAATCTTGAAATAATTAGTGGTAAATGATGTTGGCATGAGATTTTTTATATGTATGCAACTGTGTGACCCCCTATTGTATAGACATATATGACCCTAGAGGAACCTCAGTGTTGATGAGAATAGAAGGGTCATGTTAACATTGCTGCTCTCTGGATAGTCAACTCTACATATTAGTTGGGACAGGCAATAGCACCCACCATGGCATTCAGGCCTTTGCATGTGGGCCCTCTGTCACCGATTGCTCTCACTCCGAGGTGCTAACTAGTGAAGACCCCAAAGTCTGCCAATTTAGGGCTCAGTCACAAGCAGTAAAGGGTTTCAACATTGGTCATCGTGTCCCATGTCATAGTGGCATGATAAAAGGGAAAATTAGTGGTGCCACCAGGGTACACATAGAACAGGTTGAGGACCTAGGTGTTGGCAGATTTTTATAACTGAGAATTTCCAACCGATTTTTGACAATGTCTCCAAGGACTTTATGGGGAGATAATTTTCCAGAGAACGGTGGATCCTCTGACCTTCACCCAGAGAGTGATCCCACATTATAGACCCTGAACAACTTCTGAAGAAGATAAAAAGAACCATATTTCTCAACCAGTCTGTGATACCTATTAGAAGACAACATTTTAGGGTTTTTGTTGAGTGAAGAACCCTTGTTTTTGGTTTGGTTAGCATGTTGGATCAAGAAAACAGCCTTTTGCTATCAGGATGGTCATTCCTATATGATGTAACATCTTCCCCATAGTTGACATTTGTACCTTGTGTTTAAAGATGGGTTCTACCATGAGCTTCCAGGTCATAGAGACAACAGTAAATAATAACAGTGGTTGGACTTTGTGGACTGGGACCACCATTCCCCAACAAGAAGCAACCATCATGCTTTGGTTAATCTCCAACACAACATTTTGGGGGGGAGGAACATATATAGGACACTTTCCAAAATGGCATGGCTTTCTGGTGGAGGCCCCACAATACAGGCTCCCACCGTCTCCCGAACGGTCTCCATCTACATCCAGAACACCACATGAGGTGGAGCTTCCCTTTAAGCAATGCTGGTAAAAGACAACATTTTGGGTTAAGCTCAGTCAATGTGAGCGTTCTGTAGCTTCCAGGCCTGTTACATAGCGATGTTTCCTTGTATTTACCAGAGGAAAGAACTTCAGCCACTCAAGCTCAGATGGTTCCCAACAAAAACATCAAGGAACTTCACTTTGGCAAAGGAAATCGCCAGGTTTGCCCAAAAGCAGTCATTTACAGAAAGATGAGACAACAAGCTAGCAACGGTTAAAAGCACGCCGATCTGCCTTAATGTCTCATGCGGAGCGGCCTTAGAAAAACAGCCTCAGCTGGCAAAGGCGAGAGAGACAGAGAGTGTCCATGTTATTTCAGATGTGTAGGCATACATATTTATAATTTGTTGGCACCGGCCAAGGCAATGAGTGCCATTGGCTTCAATGGTCTATGCCATGATCTATGAAGTGATGAAGGAAAGGAATGTGGATGAATGCAATAAATCATTCCTTGTTTCCTAAAGTGCCTAGCAAACATGGAAACACGTATGGGGGGAGGGGGGATGGTGACTGGTGTTTTTTTTTTTTTTTTGCAACTGGAGACAAGAAAACAAATAGATTGCTTCAAGTCATTGGATGTATTGAAAGTGAAGGCATCAGCCGTTTCTGCAGGGGCCAAAATGTTACTTAAGACTGTACAGACTGTGCTGGGCAATAGTGCCGGCTTTACTGGAACTGACGCTGAGCAGCAGATCTCACCAGAGAGTAATCCACCCGGACAAGAACTTCCCATTCCACTGGGGATCAACAGGGTGTGCATCACAGCATAGGGCGAAATGAAGGGACTTATGTAAGCATGCCGCCGATGAGAGTGCCATGGAATTATACAGGTAGGTATGGATAGATAGATAGATAGATAGATAGATAGATAGATAGATAGATAGGAGATAGATAGATAGATAGATAGATAGATAGATAGATAGGAGATAGATAGATAGATAGATAGATAGATAGATAGATAGATAGATAGATAGATAGATAGGAGATAGATAGATAGATAGATAGATAGGAGATAGATAGATAGATAGATAGATAGATAGATAGATAGATAGGAGATAGATAGATAGATAGATAGATAGATAGATAGATAGATAGATAGATAGGAGATAGATAGATAGGAGATAGATAGATAGATAGATAGATAGGAGATAGATAGATAGGAGATAGATAGATAGATAGATAGATAGGAGATAGATAGATAGATAGATAGATAGATAGATAGATAGATAGATAGATAGATAGATAGATAGATAGGGTCTTGAGTACCATGATGAGTGAATACAGGGCTCAGTAATCCTCAGCATTCCTCCCTATTCTCTGTGATATCCCGGTTACTCCTGTATGATATTTATTGCCTTCTTATGAATCCCTGATCCCCACAGATCTTCATTAGCTATAATGATAACAGATGGCTACTGTATATCATGTAGTGAGACCCCGGAGTAATACATTAGATCATGGAGGAGCCCTGAATAATGACCTGTGTCTGAGCTGAGTATAGAGGATGACAAGCTAAAAGCCGTCTCCGCAGTCCTGGTATCTGCCGGCGGGATTGATCACCGTCTGGAATTCAGATCTTTATACAGTCAATGTCTGAGGGAGCACAGCTGGTCGCATAGACTACTGTACACACCATGTAATTCTGTACAAAGCTGCTCTACAACCTGAGGGCTTTCCCGTTGTTGCAAAATTACTTACAGCAGTGCTTCTCAATTCCAGTCCGCAGGCCTCACCAACAGGTTAATGGTTTGAGGATATCCCATACAAAGGTCACCTGTGCTAATACCTGATGCCCTGAGTATATTTATAGAACCTGTGCTAATACCTGATGCCCTGAGTATATTTATAGAACCTGTGCTAATACCTGATGCCCTGAGTATAATTATATCACCTGTGCTAATACCTGATGCCCTGAGTATAATTATATCACCTGTGCTAATATCTTATGCCCTAAGTATAAGTATATCATCTGTGCTAATACCTGATGCAATGAGTATATTTATAGAACCTGTGCTAATACCTGATGCACTGAGTATAATTATATCACCTGTGCTAATACCTGATGCCCTGAGTATAATTATATCACCTGTGCTAATACCTGATGCCCTGAGTATAATTATATCACCTGTGCTAATATCTGATGCCCTAAGTATAATTATATCACCTGTGCTAATACCTGATGCCCTGAGTATAATTATATCACCTGTGCTAATATCTGATGCCCTAAGTATAATTATATCACCTGTGCTAATACCTGATGCCCTGAGTATAATTATATCACATGTGCTAATATCTGATGCCCTGAGTATAATTATATCACCTGTGCTAATACCTGATGCCCTGAGTATAATTATATCACCTGTGCTAATACATGATGCCCTGAGTATAATTATATCACCTGTGCTAATATCTGATGCCCTAAGTATAATTATATCACCTGTGCTAATATCTGATGCCCTAAGTATAATTATATCACCTGTGCTAATACCTGATGCCCTGAGTATAATTATATCACCTGTGCTAATATCTGATGCCCTGAGTATAATTAAATCACCTGTGCTAATATCTGATGCCCTAAGTATAATTATATCACCTGTGCTAATACCTGATGCCCTGAGTATAACTATATCACCTGTGCTAATATCTGATGCCCTAAGTATAATTATATCACCTGTGCTAATACCTGATGCCCTGAGTATAATTCTATCACCTGTGCTAATATCTGATGCCCTAAGTATAATTATATCACCTGTGCTCATATCTGATGCCCTGAGTATAATTATATCACCTGTGCTAATATCTGATGCCCTAAGTATAATTATATCACCTGTGCTAATACCTGATGCCCTGAGTATAATTATATCACCTGTGCTAATATCTGATGCCCTG
The DNA here is from genome assembly GCF_027789765.1 of Dendropsophus ebraccatus. NCBI lineage: Eukaryota > Metazoa > Chordata > Amphibia > Anura > Hylidae > Dendropsophus > Dendropsophus ebraccatus. The sequence continues at coordinate 8,975,288 of NC_091465.1, forward strand.
AGTATAATTAAATCACCTGTGCTAATATCTGATGCCCTAAGTATAATTATATCACCTGTGCTAATACCTGATGCCCTGAGTATAACTATATCACCTGTGCTAATATCTGATGCCCTGAGTATAATTATATCACCTGTGCTAATACCTGATGCCCTGAGTATAATTCTATCACCTGTGCTAATATCTGATGCCCTAAGTATAATTATATCACCTGTGCTCATATCTGATGCCCTGAGTATAATTATATCACCTGTGCTAATATCTGATGCCCTGAGTATAATTATATCACCTGTGCTAATATCTGATGTCCTGAGTATAATTATATCACCTGTGCTAATATCTGATGCCCTAAGTATAATTATATCACCTGGAATTGAGAAGCACTGACTTACAGCAGGTCCTGCAAGACATCTGGGGCCAATGAAGGTGGTCAGCAAGCCCACCCCGACCACCCTAGTGGGGCACCCAGTATTAGGGTAAGGCTCAAATCCACTACTATAAGTTGCTGGACTTTGGCTTCTTTGGCTTGCCATGGAACTGTCAAAAAAGTATGCTGCCGGAGTAAGGAAATAGAAAGGAATATATACTTACCTATCCGGGTCCCCTGCAGCCCCCGTTTGTCTCTGTTTCTCTGTCGTCTACTTCCTGTTTCCTCGGGGGGCCGGACCTGCCCGCTCAGCCAACCACTGGCCAAGACGGGTAGAGAGGAAAGGTCCTCCTCCCTGGGTGCTTTGCTCAGGCAGAGAGAGCAGACAAAGGTGAAGAGAGCAGCAGGGGATCAGGGATAGGTATTCATCCCCCGCCTGACAGTATAATCATTTTTACACCCGGGTCGGAATACCCCTTTAAGACAAGAGTGTGATTCGTATACCGTCAGTTTATTATAGGTAATAAAATGATGGTCACCCAGACATTCTGTTCCTAGGCAACTGGAACTAAACATCCTGTACGATACAGTAAGCATAGTCATAGAGTAGTATGCTAACATGTGATTACATCCAAACCACATTTATATGGATATGATTTATTACTTTTCAAACTCCACAGAAGGAGAGGGGATTTGCTTCTGATCTGGACAATTCCTGCCATGGACAGAGGGGGCAGCAGAGAGCACTGTGCCAGACTGGAGAGAATACACCACTTCCTGCAGGACATACAGCAACTTGAGATTTGAAAACATGTTTTTCGTCTGGAGTATCCCTTTAATAAGATTTTTTTTAATATTTCTGGATGCAGAAATTTCAAGTATTTCTATTTGCTTGTAGCTTTTTATCTATATTTTTTTTTTCTTATTTAAAAAAAAAGAGAAATGTGGAGCATTTAAAACTTTATATTTTGGAAAATGGCAACCCATAAAGCTCCCATGGCAACTCAATGGCACCAAGCTATCATGGCATAGGAGTGTCAGTCAGATGATGGAGGTGAGCCTTCCCTCTGTCTTACCGCCTAGATGCTCTAGTTGTTTTTGGCCGTGGCATCTAGGGGGCTAGACACCTTGAATCAGAGTTATACTTGATGCCATCCATTCCCACTGAGTACCCAACACATATGAAGCATGTTCAGATTTCCCCAACAGAATGCATTAAGCTCCTAAGCTTCTTTAATGGTGGTTGCAGACAATTGAATATTTCTATGAAAAATATTTGCATTATTGAACATTTACGGGACCATGAAATGCCGGACCGCTCAATAAGTATTCCAATAATCTGGATATTCCAATTGTTTCATCAAACATTACATTTACTGTCCTGTTTGAGTTTGTTAGAATTGGAATTTTTTCCATATATTTCTTATATTTTTAGAGACCCATATTATATTTTTACTTGGCAGGCGCTATGTGAAGAGAAATGAAAGAAAGAGTAGCATCATAGCAAGAAAGGGGGTACAGCAAGCCCTGAACTGCTGCTGAAGCTATAGGGTCGGTGATGGGGGGTTACACTGCGACATACTGGAAAGGTAGGAGTAGGTACCCTGGCACTTACACAGGGACAGCTGCTCAGAACTGAATGATTTGTGAGAGATTGGTGTAAAGCCTTGATTTACCTTTTAGGTACAATGTGGATCATCTTCAGCTGGCAGATTAACTCAGCTTGCCGGTACACAGCCCAGGCCTTCATGTATAACCTATCTTGCACCCTTTCCCTGTTTTTTTCTCATACTTACCTGCTCTGGATGTCTAAATGCTTCTTCTCTGTGTCCACTCTGACAACACGCTGCTCCCTCTTGGACACTGGACATGTGATCTCCTCTGTCTGTTGACTCGCTAACTTGACTCCCAGGAAACCATCTCCATGCGCCTCTTCACTAGTGATAGTGCTGCTTAAACAGACTTACTTGTGTCCCTGAGCCTAGGCTTCTGTAATATGAAACATTACATTTCTATCGCTGCTTGCTGTCAGTGAATGCAGGCATGTGTACCTGTCTTTGTGTCACAGCTCTGCTTATTGTAAGTGTTATAGATGGTCTGGATGGAACTAGAATGTTTTCATTCACAGTCAGCAAGCAGAGATCTTAACCTACACCACACCTCCACCCCCGGTAAACAGATGGTCGTTATGCAGCACATAGCTACAGCATGTGTGCGTCAGCTCTGCTACACCATCAGCTAGTATGGGATACATACTGGGGTGATGTGATACAAAGTCAGTGAAAAAAAACAGTCCTGTGGTTACTGTGCAATAGTAATGACAGCTGTGGGCAGGAAAGAAAGCTAAGGGAGCGAGTACGCAAACAGACCAATCGGAGATGCATGATGGGAAATGTAGTTTCCTGGCCGGCGCCATCTTGGAAATAGATCAGCTTTTAGAAAAATTTGTAACTCAGGAATGGCAGCAAATAGAAAGACAAGAGACGTCTCAAAATACTCAGGGGGGCTTGGTGAGTAAGAGCAGCTAGCATCTTATTTTTTAGCTCTTAGGCGGTTAACCCCTTTAACAATATCTTTTTGTCTCTGTAATGAGAATATTTTTGAGCGAACCTCGCGGTTTTATCCTGAAATTCTCTGGCTCTGTATAACCAATCGGCTGCCAGTGAGAAAACAGTAGATGAAGTGTTATATTCTGTGATATGTTTCGCCAAGACAGGATAATCGATGCAGCCACAAAGACCACAGATATGGATGTAGGAAGAGCAGAATGTTGGAAAAGCATCTTCCTGCTTCAGTATTGTCTGCACAAGTATATAATAAAACTCAGAAATTGTGCGTGACTCACCCATGTGAGAAAAGTCCCTACTACCTCTCCCCCCTACCTAGCTGGGGTCATGGTAACATGTATGAGTCTTGTCGTCCAATCAGTCGGTGAATAAGTGACATCTTGGGATATATGGTGGTATTAGTGAAGGTGACCATACCAATAAGCTGTCAGACCAATTGAGCGTTGAGAGTTATCGCTTCTGATCCTACATACACATGCACACTCAACTCAGCAGAGAATCCACTCATAATGAATGAGGGGCTAGAGAAAACTTCTGCTCAACAATACCGGCCAAGGCTTATCTCACCGAGAACAAAAGGTTTGGTCAATTTATATACAACCTGTCCATTTTTTCCTGACATCTGCCACTATACCTATTATATGGTCGACCGGTCTCACCGAAATCAGATGGTTTGGCTGATGCACATACCTAACCCATTCACTAAGTGCCAAATCAATGTATAGTTTTATTTAGTCCCCTCCCTTTCTTCAGGCACTGGCCGTGTATTGTCACATACAGGTTAATGCTGTCACATGGGTGACTGGCCGGGGGCCTTGGGAGAGACTAATGGGGAACCTGAGAAAAGTCGTCACAGGAGTCAACAAAATCCACACAATTCTCATTTAAGATTTTGGTTGGAATTGTTCCATTTCAATTTTGATATGTGTGAACCTACTCATACTCAACAGGGACCCCTGTCAAAGGCAGAGACACTTACCTCTGGACCCCTCAAAGTAAAGGAGCAGGGACTCCTGTCAAAGGCAGAGACACTTACCTCTGGACCCCTCAGGGTACAGGAACAGGGACTCTTGTCAAAGACAGAGACACTTACCTCTGGACCCCTAAGTGTACAGGTGCAGGAACCCTTGTCAAAGGCAGAGACGCTTACCTCTGGACCCCTCAGGGTACAGGAGCAGGGACCCCTGTCTAAGGAAGAGACACTATCCTCTTGGCCCCTAAGTGTACAGGAACAGGGACCCCTGTCAAAGGCAGAGACACTATCCTCTTGGCCCCTCAGTGTACAGGAGCAGGGACCTGTCGAAGGCAGAGTCACCTACCTCTGGGCCCCTAAATGTCACGGGCAGAGTCCCTGCTCCTGAATATACCATTCATGGCATTTACTGACATTGGACACCACAAAAAGTACATCAAGAAGCAGGGACACCTATCAAAGGCAGCTGTCCTGTTTGCCTACACTGTTTGCCTTTCCTTTCAGAATGCCATATCCAGCAAATGTAGAAAATGACCATGTATACAACACTGACGCTTACCTCTGGGATCTAGCCCATCAAAAGTTAACTGAGTGGAAAGGCTTTGCAACTCAGTATACAGAAGCAGGGACTCTAGTCTTTAACAGGAGTCCCTGCTCCTCTAGGTATTTCCCATAGCTCCCTATACTATCCAACTAGGGTGCCATACATTTTGTCTAAAATTAATTTCCAAAGTTTCGGATTTGGAATAAATTTGATTCTCTAAGAAGAAAATCTCACCGTTTACAAACCAGTTTCTTGGCATCTAAAAAAAAATCCACCTTTTCTTCTTCTTCTTCTTTTTTTTTGTGCTGCGTCAGCCACTCTTATTAGCGAGTGATTTTTATATTTTTTTTATTTCCACGAATGTGGATTTGGACCTAATAGAAACGTAAAGGCGCTAAACGAAGTAAATAAACAACAATCAATCAAGTAGCAACGTACAACATCGCCCGTAATGAAGTGCGCGGAAACTTCTCCCATGGCTGAGAAGACAAAGGTTGACCTACATTAATCATTATTTCAGGACTGTACTTTTGCCTTCTTCATCTGGATACGTTGGTTGATGATTCGGGCTGGAAACCCACCCGGCTCTGTCACAACATTTTTAGAATGCGCTCTGTTTAAAAAAGGAAAAAAAAAAACCCTGAGGTATTAAAAGTGCACTAATCTTTAGAAAGGTTAATTTATTCATAGAGATCTTGACAGAGATGTATAGCCCAGCTAAAGACTCTGGCAACTTTTCCCGCGGGAGGGGGACGTGCTGGTGTGGAGAATATATTCCAGATTGAATGAAAATTGGGAGTAGAAGATAAAAATGCATTTATATGTGCGACCGGCGGGTCCGCAGGTCCGTTTAATGGCTGACCTTTCATTCTGTATCCGATAATGTTGGACCTGGCCATCCTTACCCCTCCCCCGTAAAACTCGGAATCCAAAATTGACCAAAAATAGAGAGAAACACAATTTTTTTATTATTATTATTATTTGTTTTTGTTTTGTTTTTTTTTTAGAACCCTTAGTTAGTAAACATTATTTTTAACACCTCGGAGTTAAATTCCGCACTGATTACCATAATAAGTTGCATTTACAAACGGCGGAATGTTTGGTCGCACGCTGGCAGCACAGATGTACGCCGCACAAAAGGGTATTATTCTATATACATAGGGGCATCCATTTCCAAATAATGTTGTTTGTATGGTACAATAAATCCTCGCACAAAGCTGTTTTTACTTGTCTCGGAACGAGTCGGCGCTGAGTGTAACAATGTAATTAATCTGATTTATACTCCGCCAAATATGAAGCGCGACGTTTACGTCCTGATAATACATGTTTTCCACAAAAATATCGCCGTCGTTGCTGTTTCTGTTTATATGTCGTTTAGAATTTTTTGAAAGAATCCAAGATTGCCAGGGGTCCGGGCTATAGACACTGACAGTGATGAAGGTCTTTATAGGCTTCATACATACCTTTACCTTTAAGGCCCTATTCCACGGGTCGTTTAGAGGAGCAATATCGTTCGTATTCGGCCGATATCGACCGCTAGAGTGCATCGTTCATGTCGGCTGATCGTTGCAGTCGCTTGTTTTTCAACATGTTGAAAAACAAGCGACTGATATAGCAGCGATCTGCTGCCGTCGCTCCGTTGAATAGGAGCATCGGCAGCAGACGCTGCTATATCCTATGGGCTGCCCGGACGATCAGCGATCCCCCGGGAAGTCCCCCCAGCAGCTCCCCGCCGCCCCTCCCGCACTCACCCGCTCGCTGACGCCGCGTTGAATAGCGGCGGCAGCGAGCGGGGAACGAGGAGCAAACGAGCGCTAATAGCGCTCGTTTGCTCCTTCAAACGACTCGTGGAATAGGGGCACTCATTTCCATGGAACGATAATCGTTACTTATGATCGTAACTGCGATCGTTTTTTCTTCGCTATTTATTCGCTATTGCGTTCGTATTTATTGCGAACGACCGAACGATGTCTTATTCAATGCAAACGATTTGCGAACGATTTGCGAACGAGCAACGATAAAAATAGGTCCAGCTGTTATAAAGCGATCAATGATTTCTCGTTCGGTCGTTAATCGTTAACTGCATTTCAACCGAACGATTATCGTTTAGATTCGAACGATGTAACGATAATCTGAACGATAATCGTCCAGTGGAATAGGGCCCTTATGGTCCTTTTACACGGGACGATTGACCGTTCGTTTTTGCACGATAACGGTCAAATTTGAACGATAATCGTACGTGTAAACGCAGCGAACGATCAAACGACGAGCAAAAAATCGTTCATTTTGATCTTTCAACATGTTCTCAAATCATCGTTGATCGTTCGCAAAAAATTCGCAGATCGTTCCGTGTAAACAGTCTTTCAGTGATTTCACCTATGTGTGAGATAGGCTTAAACGATCGCAAAACGATCGCATGGTGAATTTTCCGTACGATGTATCGTTTCGTCTAAACGCTGATCGTTATAAAAAAAACATTGTTCATTCAAAATCGTTAATCGTGCGATCGGGCGAATTATCGCACCGTGTAAAAGTACCATTACTCTCAGTATTGCAGTGACCAGCAGTTTAGTGGTAAGTGACTTGGTGTTCACTGGTAAATACTATCCCTGGTGGTCTAGAGGCTTATCATCTATCCTTAGTGACCAATGGTTTATCATCTATCCCTAGTGATCAGTGGTTTATCACCTATCCCTGGTGATCCTTTAGGTTTTCACCCTTGATATCCCAGTAGATCACTATTAGCCCTGGTGGCACAGTGATTTATTCTCCATCCCCAATTATTGCAAGGTTGAATTTCTTTCCTTTATCACCAGTACAACTGTTAAAAGCGACATTTTTAATTTGTTTGTGCGTGTTTGAAAAAGTGCACCTCTGGCTGGCTGTCCGAGAGGCACCAGAGTTTCTGGTTACAGTACTTAAAGGGATTAGATAATAGAAAATGACCCAATAATTCAATCAATTTTATGTATGAAATATATTTCCTAATTAGTCACTGGTATTTCAAACAACTTCCCTCCATCTCATCCCATGTGATTTCTTAGTCACCTCATGTACCAAAACAGCTTTAAAGTTTTGGCCCCTCACTTCCCTGCAGTCTATTAGGAAAAATAATCTCCAATAACAGTCACAGTAAGATGGAACACAGGATGTAGGGGTGGAGCTTAGCATGTGCTCTGCACAGGAGAGAAGGAGACTGTGTACCTGCAAGCTGCTTCCCTTCTCCAGAGCATCTGCACTGTCCCTGAAAGGTAAATCAAGGCTTCTCTTTCATTTAAGAAAATCAAGTATATCCCTTTAAAAACTTACTTTTGTTGATAATTAATTATAAATTGTTTAATCACCAATAACAGATAGTTTTTAAAGGGATATACTTGATTTTTTCATATATATTAAATATTCCCAATTCTTGTATCCGGTTTTAGTGACGACCACATTCATTACCCCGATTCCATGAGTAATTCCCTTTCATTCAGTCAGCAGTTCACTGCTTATTGTAACCCCTTCCTTACTGTCCTGTCACCATAATCACATACAGAAAGTGGGACAGAAAAATCTACAATCATGAGCTCAAACTAAATTAGAAAAAAATTGGAATATGTTAATGTTTTAAATAAGAAAAAATTTAAGGGGTACTCCGGTAGGGAAAAAAAAATATTCAAATCAACTGGTGTCAGAAATTTATATAGATTATATTTCACTTCTATTTAAAAATCTCCAGTCTTCCAGTACTTATCAGCTGCTGCCTGTCCTGCAGGAAGTGGTGTATTCTCTCCAGTCTGACACAGTGCTCTCTGCTGCCCCCTCTGTCCGGAGCAGGAGAGGTTTTTTATGGGGATTTGCTGCTGCTCTGGACAGTTCCTGACATGGACAGAGGTGGCAGCAGAGAACACTGTGTCAGACTGGAGAGAATACACCACTTCCTGCAGGACATATAGCAGCTAATAAGTACTGGAAGACTGGAGATTTTTAAATAGAAGTAATTTACAAATCCGTATAACTTTCTGACACCAGTTGATCTGAAAAAAATAAATAAAAATTCTCCACCAGTTATGCGTTCCCTTTAATGGATGACCCAATGTTCTATCAATCCATTCCTGAGGAAGGTGCAGCGCTCCAGAAAAATCCAGAAGAATGTTTCTATATTTATTTGGTATTACCGAAACGTTTCAGCCCCTCATCCTTGCCATATTCAATGTGATTTCTATCAAATCTGGAATTTTAGTGGTGACAGTCTACCTTTAAGAAAATGTAAAATTCATATTAATACATATGTCAGACCAAATTATTTTTTTTTTTTTAAAGGAAGGGGGGCTTAAGGCTTTCAAAGTGCTCTAACATGTCAGCCGCCCCCCGAAATTAATATCGGTTCATAAGAAATGGATATTAATTTTGCAATTAAGTTGCGGAGCTCGGTCAATAAATGAGTGAGTGACGGGCTGCCCGCTGATCGGCTAAATACGAGAGCGATACACTGGCGCCATTATTAGCCTCAATGCCGCATGTCATCTCGCAGTTTTGCATTCACAAATAACCAGTGTGCAGGTCTGGAATAGCGATGATGTAAGGGGCTCTGGTTAAGGAACTTTCGCAGCACACTGTGTATCAATAGAGGAATAGGCTGGTGGTCCGAAGACAACTTAAAACTAGTGCTGAATTCTCCACCTGACAGATGTGACGCTCCACAGGGCGCGGAGGCTTAATGGAGACTTTGTGAGAATTTCTGATGGGCCGCCGGATTGTACAATTGGTAACCTGCTGTATGACAAGTTGGACAGGCTTGATGGATACAGAAAGAATGTTTTTTTTCTCTATTTCTACCAATGGTGAAAGTTAAATTATAGATATTTACAATCGCGGTACGGTAACTGGATGGAGCGCTGCGTAATTACCGTATATGACAGGATTGCAGGACGTCTCGACAGAAGGGTCACAAAATAAAAACATTAAAAAGAGAAAAGTTTTTAAAGAAGATAAAGAATGTTTTAATCATTGGGCCGGCACCCCTAGTGGTCACACCTCACACCTCTAGGGGCACTGGCCCAATGATCAAAGAAAAAAAAAAATAATAATAATAATAAAAAATATATATATAATCTCCATACTGTATATTGATTTCATAAAGTTTTTAATTTTACACAGTTTAGATTTTTAACTTGCACTCCACCCATCTCCTGTTGATGTTTTACACAGAGTTTGTTGGATTCTGCATGCCCAATTTTGTAGACCTATAGTCCGAGAGAGGTCATTGCTGGTAAAGGGACTATCTCTCTTGATATGTTGCTGCCCATGGTGAGACTAACAACTCCTTCCATACTTGTTATTATCTATTCAGTCTCCTTCCCCCAGTTTGAGCTACTGCTTTCTGCTGAAGACACAATAATCTGTGTGTGAGTTTTTCTTTCTGTGTCCCCCATCTCCCCTCTTCCTTCTGAAACGGCTGATGTAAACAAGTCCCTGGCAGGCTGTATCTACAACTTTGTAGCTTCTTTGTAATTTTGGGAGGATTAATCACAGTAAGTTCATCAACAACTTGACCTCAGAATAACCCTCCCAGCAATACGAAGAAGCTACAATGTTGCAGATACAGCCTGCCAGGGACTTGTTTACATCAGCCGTCTCAGAAGGGAGGGGGGAGGGGGGGACACAGAGAAATGCTCACACGCAGGTTTTTCGTGTCTTCAGCAGAAAGCAGCAGCTCAGAACTGGGGGAAGGAGACTGAATAGATAATAACAAGTATGGAAGGAATTGTTAGTCTCACCATGGGCAGCAATATATCAAAAGTTATGTTTGAGTGGAATACCCCTTTAACATGGTGAGATGGTACATTCTATTTGCTCAAATTGTTTGCTCATTTAAAAAAAATTGCAGAGTAATTGAGCCTCTTCTGATCTGAATCCAAAGATAATCTGACTATTCAATTCTCCAACAAAACTTCTCTCATCTTTAGTGACAGATGACATAATGTATAGTCTGTAAAGATGTCAATTGAATTTAATTCCATTATTAAGATACCAAATGAGGTCACTATAGATTATGTTTATTTGGCTGAAATCAATGGACCTGGGAAATATTTTTTACATAAATATATAGTACACCTTATATGAAGTTGGGGGAAGGTGGCATCCATCTTGCCTTACATCAGCCAGGATTTTTCATTTCCCTGGCTGCAAGTTCTGAAATATTCTCTTTATTTAATAACGTGCAGTAAATTATAAAGATTATGGTGGGAAAAGAGGGAGTTGCAGCTGCAGTGGACATTGAGGAGGGAGATGCAGCTGCAATGAACACTGAGTAGAGAAATGCAGCTGCAGTGGACATTGAGGAGGGAGATCCAACTGTAGTGAACGCTGAGGAGAGAAATGCAGCTGCAGTGGACATTGAGGAGGGAGATGCAGCTGCAGTGGACATTGAGGAGGGAGATGCAGCTGCAGTGAACATTGAGGAGGGAGATACAGCTGCAATGGACATTGGGGAGGGAGAGGAGGGAGATGCAGCTGCAGTGGGCAATGAGGAGGGAGAACAGGTACATGCAGCTGCAGTGGGCATTGAGGAGAGAGATGCAGCTGCAGTGGACATTGAGGAGGGGAAGGAGGGAGATGCAGCTGCAGTGGACATTGAGGAGGGAGATGCAGCTGTAGTGAACGCTGAGGAGAGAAATGCAGCTGCAGTGGACATTGAGGAGGGAGATGCAGCTGCAGTGGACATTGAGGAGGGAGATGCAGCTGCAGTGAACATTGAGGAGGGAGATACAGCTGCAATGGACATTGGGGAGGGAGAGGAGGGAGATGCAGCTGCAGTGGGCAATGAGGAGGGAGAACAGGTACATGCAGCTGCAGTGGGCATTGAGGAGAGAGATGCAGCTGCAGTGGACATTGAGGAGGGGAAGGAGGGAGATGCAGCTGCAGTGGACATTGAGGAGGGAGATACAGCTGCAGTGGACATTGAAGAGGGAGATGCAGTGGACACTGAGGACAGAGAGGAGGGAGATGAAGCTGCAGTGGATATTAATACCGCAGGGGTAGCTGCAGTGAACATTAAGGAGGGAGATGCAGCTGCAGTGGACCTTGTGGAGAGATTTGCTGCTGCCGTGAATATTGAGAAGCAGCTGTAGCAGACATTAAGGAGGGAGATTTATATAATAATGTACAGTAAATTGTAGACGTTATGGTGGGAAAGGAGTGAGACATCGTGGACATTGAGGGTGGAGAGGTAGTGGGCGTTGAAGAGGGTAGCTGCAGTGAACAATAAGGAGGGAGAGGAGGGAGATGCAACTGCAATAGACATTGAGGAGGGAGAACAGGTTGATGCAGCTGCAGTGCACATTGAGGAAGGAGATGCAGCTGCAGTGGACATTAATGGGGAGAGGTAGCTGCATTAAACATTGAAGAGGGAGATGCAACTGCAGAAGACATTAAAGAGAGAAATGCAGCTGCTGTGGACACTGAGGAGAGAGATTAATCTGCCGTGGATATTTAAGATGGAGAGGAGGAGCTGCTGCTGTGGACATTTAGAAGGGACTGGAGGGAGATGTAGCTGCTGTGGACATTTAAGAGGGAGAGGAGGGAGATGCAGCTGCTGTGGACATTTAAGATGGAGAGGAGGAGCTGCTGCTGTGGACATTTAGAAGGGACTGGAGGGAGATGCAGCTGCTGTGGACATTTAAGAGGGAGAGGAGGGAGATGCAGCTGCTGTGGACATTGAGAACGGAAATGCAGCTGCTGTAGATATTGAAGAGGGAGAGGAGGGAGATGCAGCTGCAGTTTCTCTCTCTGCTACAAGACTTCTGCATGCATGAGTAAGGACGTGAGTTTGGCTGACTAAAAGTCTTGTGCACTAAGGGCAGATCTACAGGCAGATCAAGTATCCATTTATTGTATTTGGCTCTTTGGCAATTTGTTTTTAAAAATGCTATTTTTAATATATATATATATATACAGTATATATGTATTCTGCTCATTAAAGTTTGCCTTACCTTTTATAAATATTAGATTTTTTTTTGCCAGTATTGAGCAGTCTAGGAGGCAGTGAGTCACAGAACTCTGGTCATGTCTTTACATTGGGCAGATGTTAGCACTTGGGCCCCTTGTAAACAAGAGACAGAGATGGCTCAGATTGTGTTACCTTGGAAAAATATCTTAACGTAAATAGAAGGATTCTTGGTATGCTTCAGGTGAATTAGCGTGATTGGAAATGTCAGCTTAAAAAGTCAAAATAAACTCGGTTCTTTGGGGATTCCACATATTGTAAACTAAGTAAGACACAAGGCAGTAGATCTGAGGCCTCCCGCCAGCAATAAAAAGAAATTAGACCCAAGTCCCAACACAACAGGAACATTATTTACCATCATTTGCATTGAGTAATCTCAGGATCTTCTTACATTTCAGTGTCCTAAATGGCTTCTTTGATAAGATATTTCCAAGATGTGTGATGCCACTGGATGGAAGGATCGAGAAGTTCCAACTTTTTGAATTTTACTTTATATCTTGTATAGAGATGAGCGCGACTCGAGCATGCCCAATACCAACCGTTCGGCATTTGAATTCTCGGTGGCTGAAGGAGTAGGACGCAGCCCAACTCTTTTAGCGGCCGGAATGGTTGGTATTGGGCATGCTCGAGTTGCGCTCTTCTCCAGTCTTGTATCTTGAGCAGAGACTTTCCTCGCCGTAGGTAAAAGACCAGATCTGATCTCACAAGCAGGGACAGAATGGGCTCTGTCTATGTCCATGGCATGGAGATTCAGATAAACCCCACCACCCTTGGGTTAGTTATAGTGAAAGTGAGCTCACCGTGGACAGGGACCATCTTCTCCTTATTGCACGATATGAAGAGCTCATCATACCTCCACAACCAACTGGATCAACAAAGAAACTCAATATAATCCTTCCTTTATGCACCTGACACTAAGGGAGCTTGGGAGCATACGGCATATTATTTATACACTAGATTAGTGTAGACTTCTCCCTATGGTTGAGTCTCGGGATCTCCATTGTGCAATGGATCATTTGGCTCAGTTTTCATCATGGAACAGAATCTGTAGGTCCGGAATGAAGCACCCAATGCACATGTGAACAAGTCCTAACCTACATAAAAGTTTGCCCATTGAGATCACCATAGCCGGTATGGTCATAGCAAATGGTGAATGGAGGATTTATGCCACGATGAATGATACCTTGACTTCCATTACCTACAATAAGAAAAAATGACCCTGTCCCCTTATTAGAACAGTGTTGCCCTCATACACTTAATAGGGCGGATACACTCTATTACATGCACAAGCCCTATTGCAAAAATGACAACTTATAATTTCAAGGGGATGTCTACAAAAGATTGAAAACTTAAGGAAAGTAAACTGAAAAGAATTTTAGGTAGAATGGGATGATGGGAAAAAAACCCTCAAATAGTCACTTTTTCCCTTTGAGGAGTGTAGGCACAGAGGGTGCAAAGGTAGCTGCCACAACTTGGCCCCAACGCCCAAGGGGACCCAATGGTATAAGAGGTAAGTGACAATGTTGCTGGGCCAGATACTCTGCCCCCCACCCTGCTGCCCAGATTACGGCTTCTGTACATACTTTGAATGGCAAATCAGATGGCAATTGGTGTACTTCCAATACCGACTCGGGACCTGGATTTGACAAATTGGCCAACTTTGACACAAAACGAATTGCGGGCGATTTGTGTTGATCTGTATGCTCAGGCATTATTAATGATACATGATAATGGAGAAGAGAATGACGCTTTGGCAGGAGTCCCTGCTTTTCTACGTACGTTAAGTGGTCAATTACATGGCAATCATGGCGCTTCCAATACCCAATCTGATTTTAGTAGATTTTCTCAGCACTTGGCACCAGTATTATAAATGATACATGGCGGTGGGAGATGACCTTGTTTAATATATTGCATTGGTGACCAAGAATTTCAACAACCTCTACTGCCAAACGAATTTGCGTTGGGCCAGTCATCTGTTTACTTCAGCAAATAGACTTCAGCGCTTTTCAAAAAGTCTCCAATGAGGGAATCTTTGTGCCGCCACTTGACTGGGGAGATATTTGGAGTATCCGTTCCTGGGCAATCATCTTTCCCGTCACAGACTTGACGTAGAGCAAAAATAATAAAAAAAAATGGCCTTCAGCAAACAATCCATACAAACGATTATACAGAGAGTTTAGAAAACATGTTACTGCTATGTATACAAGATGGAATCAGTGGCCTTACACAACTGCTGAGAGTGTAAGCACTCAACGTCTCAGGATTGTTCTTTATAAATAAACAGATGTGCTTGTCCAAACAGTGAGATGCTGCCGTACGTGGCCAGCAAAAACACCAAGACTTCAAGGGGTGCTTAGCCTAAGCAGCGGCCATAAACTCGCAAGGGCTCCAGCGTATAGTGAGTCTTTGTTAAGGCTGCGGCGTGTGTTTAAAAATTGATGAAAGCGCCCGCTCTGCCCATCAGTCCGAGCCGTGAAAGCACAAGAGGACATCTGTTGCTCCTCCAGTTTTGTGAGACGAGACATGATTCGATTTGTCAGTTCTTTCTCTTCATCTAAACAAGCTCTCGGGCCGGTTTGGTGGAGAAATCAAAGCGTTTATTTGGAGCGGTTAACAGTAATTTTGTTTACAAGCTACACCTCTTGTTAAAGAGATCCTGAACAGATGCGGAGATTCTATCACACTTTCCAAAGGGCTAGTAATTGGTTGTCGCTTAACCCTCCTGCCACCGCGTGGCATCAAGGCTTCCTGGTAGATGTTCTGCGTTCTCTGCTTTTTATTTTGTAGGCATCATTATGTAGGAGAGGACAAGTTGACTAAATGAAAGACTTAAAGAGTTGTCCACTCCTGATCAGAAGGAACGACAGTGATTAGTAATAATCTAGCAGCAAATGTTCTGTTTACCTACAGTGCCGCCACAGGCAAAACAAAGTATTACATGTGCCCATTGAAATGAATGTGACCCGCCTGCATTAACTCTGAACACTAATAGGATGACTGTAAATCAGTCTTCTAAAACAAGCAAATATAGGAAGGGTGCAGGCCCCACCAGACCTAGTCCACTATAGTAGATCCATAGCATTACCGGGCTTCATCATGTGATTAGCATTACCAGGCTTCATCATGTGATCAGCATTACCAGGCTTCATCATGTGATCAGTATTACCAGGCTTCATCATGTGATCATCAGCAATGAAGATCACATGATGAATGCATTGTAATGCTGATCACATGATGAAGCCTGGTAATACTGATCACATGATGAAGCCTGGTAATACTGATCACATGATGGAGCCTGGTAATGCTGATCACATGATGAAGCCTGGTAACGCTGATCACAGGATGAAGCCTGGTAATGCTGATCACATGATGAAGCCTGGTAACGCTGATCACAGGATGAAGCCTGGTAATGCTGATCACATGATGAAGCCTGGTAATGCTGATCACATGATGAAGCCTGGTAATGCTAATCACATGATGAAGCCCGGTAATACTGATGACATGATGAAGCCTGGTAATACTGATCACATGATGAAGCCCGGTAATACTGATCACATGATGAAGCCCAGATTTATATCTAGATTGTTAACTAAACATTGAAATCCTATAATTTTCCCCAGAATTGTGAGAGGGGGTGCGTCAGTGTAAAGCTAAAATTTTCTTTCTTTTTCCCTTTAGTTGAATATGCTACGCCATTTCGCCTTTTACTCAGAGCAAGAAAACTTACTGCATAGTGAGCAAAGAAAAAAAAAACTACAACAAACCTATAACAATTTATAATGTCCAAGATTGTACCAACGAATACGAGAAAAACTCATCCTGAAACAGTGAAGCTCTGACCCAGCTCCTTGGAGAGAAAGTTAACAAGTTATGGATCTTGGAAGTCAGCGACAAAGTAACAAATTATATATTTGTTTCAATGTTTTTATCGTGCAAAACTAGTAAAATATAAAAACCTAAATCTATTCGGTATCACTGTGGTTATACTGATGCACAAAAAAATGTACCCTAAAAACTACAAAAATGATGTTCCAAAATAAGACTTAAAGGTGATAGAAAATAAAAAGTAAACTTTCTTTAAGGCCCGATAAGCAAGCTAACGTCCGATCGCCGTCTGATTTGTTATTGGCCACATATCTCTATGTGTAAACAAGGCATGTGCGTCTGATAGCAATGTATTTAAGGGGCCATACGAATGATACATACATCTCTTCAGCCACCTCCAGCTCACTCAGGCAATCACTGTTTGGATACTGTACTTTGAGGGACAGAGCCGCGGCCAGTGATTGGCTGAGTGAGCTGTCACTCTCCAAATACAAGACAGCCTGCTCAGCCAATCACTGGCTGCAGTGCTGTCCCTTCTCAGTCAGTGATTGACTAAGTGGGCTGTCACTCTCCAATAACTGACTGAGAACGGACAGGTGAATAAACCTTTTTTTTTTTTTTTGCGAATTTTGTTAACTAATTTACCAAAATTTAGTTTTTCCAACAAAGCAAATTTTTGCTAGATTCGCTGGATTTGCTTCACTCTAATCCTGATACGCTATTTCAAATGTGCCGGAATTCTGGTCTCAATTTCACCAAAAACCAACTGTCTCACATAGCTTGGGCCTTTTATTACACAGGTCAACAGCATTTTTGGGGCCAAAGATATTTCAACGAATTTAGGGTAACTTTGGGGTGCTGATTCTGAATATGTCATCAGTTTTGCCAGATTGGCTCAAGTTTTTGAGAATTTTCGTGAAATGTGTAAAAAAAAAAAGACGTAATTTGCTACATGCGCATTAACTTTATTGCTATTGTCATGAATACAATAATTTTACAAAGTAAATGTTGATTTTAGTTTATTTTAACTAGTTTTAGAAAGTAATCTTCAAAAATGAACAAGACATGAAAAAAAACTTGAGCCAATCTGGCAAAACTGATAGCATATTCAGAATCAGCACCCCAAAAATACCCCAAAATCATTCAAATATTTTGGACACCAGTAAATTATTTTTTTTTTTGTTGACCTGTGTTATGTTTCTAGAGACTTTTTCCGCCAGGTCTGACAAAAAGGGCACAGTCTCTGTAAAGAGAGAAGGATGCGGCTCTGAAAAATGGGCGTCGTCTGGGGCATCAAAAACATAATAACATTTTGATGCACCATTTTAGTTTGAAGTCAGTTCATAGTTAGCGCCGAGACTTAGACTGATACATTTGAAGACCATTGGCTCTTAATCTAAAGTCCATGAAAAACCAAAAACATCCAAAACATTATTTTATTTTTTTTTTAAATGCCCCAGGCTTAGGTAATATACATTGTTATGCCAGGTGCAGGACACAAGGATTCTCTCTCTTCAGATCACTGTGTCATGCCCCTTGTTCTGCACTGAGCATAGGACCTCAAGGCTCTAAAATAGGTTGTCCAGAAATTATTTTCTATTTTCATGGCGCCGTTAAATAAAAAAAAAAAAAAAAATTATACTCACCCCTCTCGCTCTTCTGCTGCCCCCTCAATCTCTGTGACAGTCCCCCACTGTGCTGCCCTTCATTGAGTGTCACACAAGGACCTTCCTGCTTGGCCAATCAGTGGCTGTATTAGTGTCTTCCCTTAAGTGGGAAGGTCCTTGTCCTCGCGATCAGCTAGTTATACCTTATACTGTGGATAGTGGATATATTTATCAGATGGGAATACCCCTTTAAGAGACAATCAGGCTGAAAGGTTGGGTTAATCCCTGAGATAGTTCCAGGCACTGCGGTCCCCATCCTCCACACAAGGTGACTGACTGGACTCTATTACATTACGATTCCAGAAGCCGTCCCCTGTAATAAAACACAGTATTATCTACCCCTCATATTCCTTTCCATAAGCCGAGAGGTTGTGTCCCTGAGTATACATGTCATGAGCGGAGCTGCCCTGAGCTGATGTATGTTTAGTCTCCGAGACCGGGGTAGAAAATAAATGTTTCACTTCTAATATTTCTTATTTACCATAAAAAATATAAAGTCCAAGTGGAATTAATGTACGGCTAAAACGCTGCTCGTATTTCTTGTTTAGATTAAGAGACCCTAAATGTGCATGTTACCTATGTGTCTGGGCTCAATCCTCCTATCTGATGTGCTCTTGTATCTTTTATCCGTTTGATTTCATTCTTCAGTTTTATAAATGGCTTTTTAGATGGCTTAAATGGCTTTAAGAGGAAAATTTTAAAGGGGCCGTGACCTACGGTAACCTGTCGAAGAACCTGGAAGCAAGTACTCAAATTCAGTACAGCACCACCGCAGGAGAAACAAGGTATTGCATACAATACATCAAATTGAAATCAATGGACCATCTGTGCAATGTTTGGACATGCTGGGTCTTAAAGGGGTTGTTCACCAAACCAAAAAAAAAATCATTCAAATCAACAGGTGCCAGAAAATTAAATAGATTTGTAATTTACTTCCATTAAAAAATCTCAAGTCTTCCAGTTTGGAGAGCAGGTGAGGTTTTCTATGGGGATTTGCTATTGCTCTGGACGGTTCCTGACATGGACAGAGGTGGCAGCAGAGAGCACTGTGTGACACTGGAAAGAAAACTTCCACTTACTGCAGGACAAGAATACACGAATAAAAGTAAATTACAAATCTCTAACATTTTCTAGCACCAGTTGATTTAAAAGAAAAACAAATCTGGTAAACAACCCCTTTAAGACCCTTCTTGTAGCTACTTTATGCAATGTTCTCTTTTAAGGCTTCCTCTGGCCGAGCTGTGTTATCATGAACAGCTTTTCTAATTCAAGATTAAGATATAGTGCCTGTTCAAAAAAGTAGAGTTTGAGTAGATGACAAATAGGGTAATTGGGCAATGTATGATAACAATGGGTCCTACAAAAACTCTACTTCAATTGGTTTATCAGTATTACACATGTATGGCATATCCAAAGGAGGTTTAGATAGGCGGTGATCCCAACACGGGTGGTCCCAAGTTATTCTGAGGATATCCGATTATTGGCTCAGATGAAACCTCCCTTAAAAAGAAAGTATATGCTTTTATTTCCACCAAAACCTCAATCCAAGGTTCAGGTCAACCTGGAGTGACCCAGCTGTACTTAAAACCTAACAATATGCTAGACTAAAGATATGCTAAAGGTGTTACAGAAACTCAGGGTAACAATGTCCCTTCTCAAAGACTGGAAGACTTCTTGAAATATGGATGGAGCCTCCATCTCGAATGCTGTTTGGCACTGACAAACGAAGCCGCACAGACCACTGTGCCAATAGACACAAACAGAGCCCGAAAGACCCCATTGGCTTTAATGAGTTTGTTGGGTTGTCCGTCTGGAGATGCTTTAGCAACATAACTACAAGGGCCTTGTCCTTACTTTCAAATTACTTTCAGGAAAGACCTCAATGCCTGAAGATGTTGGATAATCTTGTAGATGTCCATGAGGCCTAAGATATCAAGACTTGAATGGACCACGATGGAAACGTATGTGTTACTTTACAATGCCTGGCAAAGAGTACATGTGTTCTGAATGGGAAGGGGTGAGAAAGTTGTTGCTAGACACCTCTTGTGGTGGCTTATATCCCTAAAAACAAAGGGATGGGGCATGTTGAAATCCAACCTACCCAACTGTTCTGTCCCTAAACATCTACTGTCGAAAGAGAAAGCAAGTCCCAATACAATACAATTGATGGTTGGCCAATCATGCCAAAATCGGCAAGTCGAAAGAGCTTTTATCTAATGTCTATAGCCAGCTTTAGAATGTACCCCACCAGTCACCTTAGGTACAGGCTGATACTGACATGGGAAGCTACAATATGGCATATATGTGGCATAAATACAATATTAAAAGGTCCAGTTGAGTCCTCCAGGGCTAGAATTGTTAGACACCTCATTGTGAAAGCATATTTAAGAAATTTTAATTGAGGTCCTCCTGCGTCATCCTCGGGTCCAGGATAAACGATCCAGCCTCCATTTCCAAGATGGACCCGTCTGGCAGTGACAGCCTCCTGAGCCAATCACTGACTGAGATGGGACAGCACTGCGGCCAGTGATTGGCTGAGTAAGCTGTCACTGCTCGTTTTGTGGAGGCAGGATAGCTCAGCCGGGGCCCAAAGATGATGTAGGAGGACATCGGGGGAGTACAGAAAGTTAAGAATAACCCATTTGTTATGTTCTTGTCAACACATTAAATTTTGAGCAGAATACCCCTTTTAGTTAAAAAACGGTTCTATACAACACAGTTTGTGAAGTATTACCTATGATTCACTTTGGGAGCGTCCATAAATTCCCCTAAGGTGCAATTGGCTCTAAGTTAAAATACTTGATCGTTTTGAGTCATTCATTCCTAAATAAAGGTATAAGAAGGAGCGTGAAAGTAAATTATCCAGAATGTCCGTGCTTCATCTAAGACTTTTTACTTTCCAAGTCTCCTTGCTCTTTGCCGACTTCTCGTCTTCTCGTACATACCCGGTATAGTCTCATTGCTAGGCAGCCATGTTTTCCTGCTGGACGGGACACATGAGGTGAAGTAAATGTAGTAGCCTTATCGCCCACTCAAGCTGTGACATAAACCACTCAATGGGACTTTTATTTAGCAATAGCTGCGGGGGGATCATCTGAATGCAATGAAAACTGGCTGGATCCTTATCTACACTTTTGCCGTATACTTTGCTGAAAGAAAGTCATCAGCATATATAATGAATTTAGCATTGTAACTTCTTCCTAACTTCCATGGAGACGGTTGCCTTGAATTAGTTTGCTTTCTACAGATCCTCAGCACTAAGCCCAAAGCAAGGCTATTGGAATATTTTCTACCTCCTTGTTTTAATCTTTCACCAAGTCCTGACTTTTGCCTCCAGCCCATCTAATTGAAACTAATCTTCGCGGGCGAGGCCTGTCTCTTTCCCCTAATCCTTCTCTAAGGAAGCTCAGATGGTCCCAATTATAGCCACACCGGCCTCTTTTATTCAATTCCTCCTCTGCTTCTGCCAGCTTGGTTTTTTCTGAAACTCTGTATTATTAACTCCATGCTTGCAAGTTCCTGACTGTCACGGGGGCCTGAAGATGTTATCGGGACCTGCCGATGTATAAGGTTACCATGAAAGCATTTTGTGGATTACGTTCTGCAAAAAAGGCGATAGAGGGCATGATAGCTAGCGGAGTGGTGAGCTCTTATAGAGGGCTCCTTTTATCAGGGAGACCAGCAAAGCCAAGCAAGTGTTTATGTTGGACTTAAGGAATATACCTGCTTGGCCGTGTCAGGAGAAAGACAATGACTGCTAAGAAAGTCTTTGACATTGGGTTTGACTCAGATGCCTCTAGGATGTTCCTCCTCTCCGGGAGGGAATCTGGTCATGGGGGTTCATCAGGAAAAGTCTGTTCGCCATTAGAGAGTTTAGAAGGTTGAGTGGCCTAAAAATAATTATCCAAGGTCCATGGGTTTAAGTCAGTACATTAATATACTATATACATATTATACTGGAATAAAATTATTAAGTGTCAGGTGAAGGCAGGAAAATAAAAGAGAATTTCATCCTTAATCATAAAGTTCTTGAGTTATCATCTTGAGGTCAATGGTATCATCATCTTGGTCTTCATACATTAGATGACGTCCTCCAATGGCTTGACGTGTAGCTTTTTTTTCCAGTTCATAATTTGTACTCTTCCCTTCTTGCCCTTACTCTCATTAAACCAGATTTATGAACCGTGAAGACCAACAAGATGATCTTGTTAAGGAAATCTTAAGAAGGTTACTTTTACAATTGGCAATACACAAAGAATCAAGTCAGTCTAGATCAGAAGTGCCCCGATTGCCCATAAACATTATATAAAACATTAAGTACCCCTAGGACTGTATCCAACTGTATCCAATTTTTTTTAATGTCAAGACAGCGTAACCCTAAGCTATGGTTAGAATTAGTAGGGTTAGGATCCCCCTTCGTAACTTCAACCTAACCTTAACCCTTCTGATCACTAAATCATTTTGAGTGATTTGCCTGAAAAACAAATCCCGAAATTTCCAAATTTACCAAAATTGATTAATTCCAAATTCATTTCCATCACTGAGGTTATACTCGGTAAAGACAGTATTTTGATTCATTAAATTTTTGCCTAAAATTTTTGTTTCAATTTGTCTAAATTGTAGATGCTCTTTATACCACCAAAGATCCCCTAATAATATCCATAAAGCCCTATCATCTTCTTGCAGATTTCAGTGACTCATTACAGCCACCATTCAGATAAGGAGATAGACAATGTCTTCATTGTAAGTGTACTGTCACTCCAAAACCAAATTCCCTAGAAAATTTTAAAAAAGTAAGAACTGTGTTTTCAACTGTGGTTGGACAGTCGGAATATGACTATGCCCAGTCTTTGAGCTTAAGTCAGGATAGTCCCCTATCTGTCAAAGCAGTGGCTGTTAATAGGCCCACCCCAAGTGATCTCACACCTCACACGAGTAATCGGGAGACTACAGAATGGCACACAATATTAGTCGGCTGCTTCTAAGGCCAGCAGGATATTGTCATGTATAGTTGAATTATTTTCTTCTGTTTCCCAGGTACTGACTAATATATTAAAAACAACCTAAGGGTTCTAGAAATATAAATATCTTAAAAAGGAAAAGAAAATACTTACCTAGCTCTAGTCTCCCACTGCTCCCCTACAATTTCTATTTAGCTCTGTCCAGTCCACCTCCTCCTCTCTCTACTTCCTGATTCCAAGGTGAGAGCGATGGAACAGGACATGCCGGCTCAGCCAATCCCAAGCCAAAGCAGTGTCCAATCTTGAGCTAGAAGGTCCTGCCCCGGAGTACTCATCTCAGAAGCAGAAAAACGAGAGAAGGACTTAGTAGAGCCAAACAGGAGATGCAGGTAAACAGCAGGGACCAGAGCTAGGTAAGTATGATTTTGCTTTTATTTAAAAATCTCAAGTACTTATCGGCTGGAAATCCAATACTTATCAGCTGCTGTATGTCCTGCAGGAAGTGATATATTCTTTCCCTTCTTACAGAGTGCTCTCTGCTGCCTCCTCTGTCCATAGCAGGAACTGTCCTTCCTGACATGGACAGAGGTGGCAGCAGAGAGCACTGTGTTAGACTGGAAAGAATATACCACTTCCTGCAGGACATATAGCAGCTTATAAATACTGGAAAACTGGAGATTTTTAAGTCGTTTACAAATCTGTATAACTTTCTGACACCAGTTGATTTGAAATGTTGTTTTCTCCGTAGTATCTCCTTAATGTTAGTTTGTATTTTAAGAGTCAAGTAGAGTATTGTGGAGCCACCAGAGTAATTTCTCCCACCAACCCCCTCTACAGAGAAAGTGCATGCCATAATTGATTCATATAGCACCAACATATTCCCCACCACTGTACAGAGCTTTCATCACTCACCAAGGTCTCTGTCCTCACTGTGGCACTACGTCTAAATTTCATATGTGATAAAAGTGTGGAAGGAAATTGGATTGCCCAGAGGGAACCCACCAAACACCGGGACAGCACGGAAACTCCTTATTGTCTTTGAATCCTGGGCCCCAGCATTGCAAGGCAACAAATTTAACATAATTTCTGTTCCTTCTATAAGGAATCTGCTAAATTATCAAAAATGTGATAACCACGGACTCCGTCTTGGGTGAAAACCTGGACCCACTATAGAATGCTCAGCAGCCAGATGCCAATATCCACTGAAAAATACTCCATTAAATAATATTCATAACTGGCGTCTCCTCAGATGTTTGACTCTCTAGCTCTTTCATTTGGTTCCTACTTGATATAAAATTTCTCAGTCAAAGTTGCCAAAAAATTTTGCAATTTCATTGTGATGGTGACGGAACCTTTGAGAAATATTAATTTACTTTAAATGATTTTTGCTGTTTTGTTCTAGAGTTTATATTTTCTATAAGATCATCATAAGCCACAAAAAAATGCTCAGAAAATCGTGTTTCCATGAAATCTGAGTAGACTTTTTATGTTTGCATGGTCCAGAGATTGTAACAATTGTCCTGGGCTTCTTGGAAAGTTCAGCGTGTAATGACACCTCCAAAAGTAACACAGGAAACACTCCACTTACTGGAGTGTTTCGCAGTATGGGGGATTCATATCATTCAAGGAAATGACAAGAAAATTGTCCAAGTGTTCATCCTCCGGGAAGGTCAAGACGCTGAAATATTTTGACATCTGTCAAGCTGCAAATAGAGACCATATGGAGAAAGGATAATGCAGAGAAGGGCGCTAGGAAAAGGGTCAGAGAAGAGGCAGAAGAAGAAGGTACTGTACGGTATTCAGAATGACTGGGCCACCCAATAAGGTGCGGAGTCAGTACACGGAGGACGAGACACCAATTTCAAGTAAAAAAACTGATTTATAGAGTAACGTTGTGAAGAGAAGGAACATTCTTCTGGGATGTGATTTAGAAACTATTCCATGTAACGTGATCTGGATCAGGGTCTTGTCTTGACCGTATCTTGGTGACAGACAGGATGGATTCTCACAAGTGTATTGATTTACCCTCGGCTAAGACTTTACTTGTCTTTAGTGTATCCACGTGTACAGAAACATTGGTATCACCCATCATTTGTATCAAAATCTTCTAGCATTAATGTTCAGACAGATAGGAGGAGTCCTATTGTCTAGAAGCGGACATAAACTGTGGACAAAAGTAGGAGCGATTGTCTGGTGAACAATTGTTTCACCTTTGTAATTATACACATTCGAGTCCATATTACACGTTAAATAAGGGTTGGTGAGACCTGCTGACTTCCATGGCGTCAGTCGACCATATTATGTGTATGGTGGCTTCTCAACTCTTGGCTGATAACGGATATAGGAGAAGCAAAGATTTAGGATTCAAATGCTTGATCCTTTTGTTCTTGGGGATCCCCCACAAGGGGAGATTGGCATTGACCATGTGCATACTCATCTCGACATGTACAGTATATAGAGGGATTAATCTACATCTACCGTGTGTGTATAGCTTGCATTACAGATCAATGGGTGAAAACTTGGTGAAAGACAAGCACTCTTTCTGGAAATAGACCATCTTTATTGTTGACAGTTGGCATCCACCACCATGTGGTTTGTCCTGACACTCCACCGCATCAGCTTCTCCGAGCTCCCCCCTCCACCGCTGCAGTTCCTGGTCTGTCCCATAGGCTGACCTGCCTATATTTTAAGTGTTTGGCTCCAGAACTCTCTGGCCTGCTTGGGGAGCTATTACCGTAAACAGGACCACTCTTTGGGTAGTTTCTAGCAGCGGATATCCAGCTTCTGCACTGTGAAGGGGGATAAAGGATAAAAACTTACATACATACACTTGGATTCTATGTAAAGCCCTAAGTCATAGTGGTAGATCCACACCAGTTGGGCATTATACACATAACCATAGTATAAATTATTTTTTATTAAATCAGCTTTGTTCATCAACTTTCACCTAATGTGTGTGTAGGCATTTTATGATATACTGTTGGGGGTCCTATATATTGTCTATATCAAGAGGAAATGTTTAGCGTATGTCTATGGCTGTTGGTTTATGACTAGTTGAAGATCCTAGTTGAAGTTGAAGATCCTGGCTGTTTTTATTCAACATTCAACATTGATGGAGGGAACCCTGCAATTATTTTTATATATGTCCCCAGGGAGACCATATGACGAGTCTTTTCTAAATCTTACTAGGCAGTACTTAGTTTTGGCTTCATCGTTTGAACCCTAAAACTGAGAACCCCCCATAACCTAAGGGAAATGAGATAAGAGGTGAGAGTCTAACACAGATCTGGGTCATGGAGATGACATCCATTGCCTGCTACGATGTAGTAACCAAACCATGAAGTTAAATGCAGAGATATGGTATAATATGCAATTTAAAAAAAAACACAAATACACATATATGTATGTATAATTTTTTTTTAAAAATTTCTAATTAGAAATAAATATTTTTACGCTACCCATTTTTTCCCCACTTATGGCAGCTCTACCGACTTACCAATAAGAGTAATAACTAAAAATATTCCCCATCCGTCTTCTCTAGGAATTAACGTTTTCTCAGTCGATACGCTGTAGCTGTCCAAGTTTTCGCTTCACTAAAATACATTACCGCAAAAGGAAATCTCCTACTTATAACCTCTTAAGGAACCAGGAGAGGTTGTCTACATGGCCAAGAATGTCCCCTGTCCGCCCAGTTTGGATATAACCTTCTCCACCCGTGAGGTCAACTTGCTGTGTAAATCCATGCAGAAATATTGTCTCCTCTGATCAACTGAAGATGGGAAGTAACGGCTTACGTATCGTACCATATAAGATGCTCTCCATTGTGGAAGCCCAGTCTAAGTTGGGATCATTACTTCTCTTAATGGATGAGAACTGGGGGAGAAAATACAGGTGCAGAAGTAGGAGTCATATGTGAGACTTTTGGGAGGGCATTAAAGGTTGGGGGCCTGTTATAGATTTTCTAATGGGACCCGAGAACTTCAAGTTTTACCTCTGGTGCAGAGATCCCTTTAACCCAGGCCCAAAAGTATAGAGAATCAACCCCTGATTATGGGAAAACAGTTATAAAGATCTCAGTGGATTGATGGTGTGGTGAGTTGGGTCCCTTTTAATCGTAACTACTGGGCCTCCTTTTCCTTGGACTTAGTCATTTAGGATTTGCAACCTACTATTCTAAGATACCAGTACAGAGTTAGGCTGGGTTTTTGCATTCTATTTAATGTATCCATTATTAAATGGTTACTTAAAGGGAACCTGTCACCCCCCGTGCCGGGGTAACAGGCTCCCGACCCCCGTTAGAGCCCCCTATACTTACCTAATCCTGCGGGCACGGCAGGATTAGGTAAGTATAGGGGGCTCTAACGGGGGGTCGGGAGCCTGTCACCCCGGCACAGGGGGTGACAGGTTCCCTTTAAAAGCGATACAGGTTCAGGTTCTGTACCCACAATTTGACCCTCCAAAACCACTTGTACCTTCAGGTAGCTGCTTTTAATCCAAGATCTGTCTTGGGGTCCATTCGGCAGGTGATGCAGTTATTGTCCTAAAAAACAACTTTTAAACTTGCAGCCCTGAGCCCAACGGGCGTGGCTTAGAATATCTCTGCCCCAACTTTGCACCACTCCTCCGTTCCTCCTCCCCACACTCTTCATCATTAGGAATGCCACTGGAACATTTTCTCCTGTCTGAACATTGCACAGGGGCCTTAACGATCCAGCCCATGGGCTGGGCTGACACAGGTGAGGAATAGGAGACAATCCGCCTGGAGCATTCCTGATGATGAAGAGGGCGGGGAGGAGGGACAGAGAGGGTGTGCCAGCCTAATGCATACACAATCTAGGCCACGCCTGTTTAAAAGTTAAAAGTTGTTTTTTAGGACAATAACTGCATCACCTGCCAAACGGACCCCAGGACAGATCTTGGATTAAAAGCAGCTATCCGAAGGTACAAGCGATTTGGAGGGGGTCAGATTGTGGGTACAGAGTCGCTTTAAACATACACAAAAATGTGGCCAACCATGTTTTTGTGTACGCTTAAAAAAAAGGGGGGAAAAAACATCAATTTTGAGAGTTTGCCATCTTTCTCCCCCCCCCCCCCCATAAAACGTATATGTTAAACAGACTGCAAAAACGCAGTGTGGACTCAGCCTTAGCAAAACTAATTTACCCCTCTGCTGCTTCAAATGAAACAAATTGGATTAAATAAAAAAAATTGTTCATAAAGTTGCCATTAGGGGGACAATTATTATGAACCATGCACCATGAAGTATGCTGGTCTTAAATTAGCCCCTCCCCCCTTCCCTTTTCCCTAGCTAGATTCATTAAGAGGCACCCACCTCTTAGTAAAGCCGTCCAGCCTTGCGTCCGGCGTCACAAATCCGCTTCCAGCAGGTGTAGATTTGTTTCATGATTTATGCTGGCGAGCAGGTGTAAATCAAGATAAATGAGGTGCGGGAGGAGGCCACGCATCTTCCCCACCTTGCAGTGCCCAACCCCCTGCCCATCCATTAGGCAAGCAGGGGAAACAGCAGGTGTACGCCAGGAAGAAGGGAGGAATCTGCATCTTCTTCCTTGTGTACGCCAGGGGCGCAACATTGATAAATGTTCCCCTAGATATTCAGTACTAATACTTTTAGTTTTCTACAATGTTCTCCATTCACAAAACTATGTTTCCCACCATTGAATGACTAAAACACGTCAAAGAACTCTGTTCCATCATATCCGACAGATCTGTCATGGTACACTTGGCCCTTTAAGTCACTTTAAGTAAAGGTGAGATCAGGTGAGCGAGGAGGCCACGGTTTTGTGAAATAACAGCTGATCACATCCTGTGCATCTGTAAAAGCCTCAATGTATGCAAATAAAATAGAGTTGCCGCTATAGCGCCACCTATCAGCGACCTAAAAAATGAATAAATGGTGAGTGCATCCAGTTTTATCCCATTTGAAGCAGCAGAACGGAACGCTCTGAGTTGGAAAATGTTTAAATGGAATCTTTAAGCTGCAATTCACGTTCGTGCTGACACTGTTAGATGCTCTTAGGAAAAGGAGACACCTGGGACCTTTCATATATCTTTCTGTGCTTCCAGCAAGTAAAGGTTTTTATTCCCTGGTGCATAGAGTGCTGAGGGCTGGAACACCTCCTTGCTCCCCCTTCCATCCCTATCCCTGCTTGACTGAAAGCTGGAAACCAACCCTTGTTTCCAAATCTCTCACAATTTGTACACAGAACACAGCACTTGGAAACAGGGCTCAGCTTCCATCTGTCAATCAAGGATGGGAGGGGGAGCGGGGAGGCGTTACATATCTCAGCACCTCTGTGTTAAGACCAGAGAATAGAAGAATTTTTCTATGATCTGGAAGCACAGATGGATATATGCCGGGTACCTTGTGTCTCCTTGTTCTAACGGCATCTAACAGTGTCAGCAGTTTGGAACTTGAATTGCAGCTGACAGATTCCTTAACCCTGAATATAAACCACTGAATGGACTTTTATACCGGGAGAGAATCGGGCTCATTGTTTTTTGGGAAAAAATTTTTTGCTTAGTAAATATTATTAGTAAATATTAAAAATAAAGCATTAACATGTTGCCATATAATGATGTCTATATATATATATATATATATATATATATATATATATATATAATCTAGGAATAACAGAGCCGTCTCGGAGACATTTGGTTAATTTATATACCTTCCTATTCCTCAAGACTGGGGCAGCGACTCTAAGGAAAGGCGACATTTCCTGATTGATGGCTCACCTTCTTTAATGGCAAGCTTCCCACCTCTGGTAAGAAAGAGAATTCAACAGTAGGTCGGAAAGAGACGTCCACTGGAACCTGAGACCCTAACCCCAGCCGACGTCTCGAGGAGCCGGCGCTAAGAGCCGCCTGACATTTTCTGCAACTTAAGAGCTTCTTGTAACAGGCTCTCCGATAGGTCACCCCTCGCAGAATGTTTTGCAAGCCATTACAGAGTCTGAACTCCAGCACAGTAATACAATTGCAAGGCAGCTGCTCTCAGCAAGAGGCAAAGGTCACGGTGCTGTGTATATAAGCAAGCTGTGAAGGGTAGAGCAGTCCACATCTCACCCTCTTGCATTTTAAAAGCCAACACAAGCAAAAACAAACAGCAACGCACTTTTTTTTTTTTTTTTTTTTTCTCCCTCTCTCCGAGCCTTGGAAAAACATTTAAAAGCATGGCGAGATGTGTGGATTTTTTTTTTTTTTTTCACAATTTGATTCCTATTGCTCCGGTCTAATCTGCAGCCGTATAAATTTTTGGATAAAGTTCAGAAAGGCTGATTTTCTAAGTGCGAGCGTTTATTGGAAAATTGTCTCTTGCCCGGCGAATACTGACGGAGTGCGGAGCGGGGTTATTAGGAAGTGATTGGAAGTGAATGATGGCAGCAGATGGGGCTCCGGGTGATTAGCAAAGACTTTGCATTTTTTGGGCATCACAGGGACTTCCTCCGCCGGATTAGCAAATACAATTTCCTCACTTAGCGGGGACCGAACTACAGATACATAATGCAGAGCGGAATTATCTGCTGAATTTCAAGGGTGCTAAAGGACAAGCTCTTAATTCAGTTAAATCGCTCTTAGCTTCTTGCTATACAAACATTTTGTTGTTGCACCTGATGCTACAGGAATAATAGAAACGGCGCTTTAGGATGGCGCTAACATAGTCCATAGCGCTGTACAAAGATTACACTCTCTCTATGCTCTCATTTGCCCTGGGGCGGTTAGCGCCATCTTGTTTCCTGGTCTATAGCACAACATGAGAATTTCAGATAAAAAATGTTCAATGTCATGGATGCTAATGATAAATATTTCACAGTTTTTAATAGATCAATATTATATGTGAAGAGGTACTGCGGCAAAAAAAAACAAAAATTTTTTTTTTTAAATGATCTGGTGTGAGAAAGTTATATGGATCTGTACATTATTTATATTTAAAAATCTCTTCCAGCACTTATCATCTGCTGTATGTTCTGCAGAAAGTGGTGTATTCTCTCCAGTCTGACACAGTGCTCTCTGCTGCCACCTCTGTCCATGTCAGGAACTGTCCAGAGCAGGAGAGGTTTTCTATGGGGATTTTCTGCTGTTCTGGACAGTTCCTGACATGGACAGAGGTGGCAGCAGAGAGCACTGTGTCAGACTGGAGAGAATACATCACTTCCTGCAGGACATACAGCAGCTGATAAGTACTGGAAGACTGGAGATTTTTTTTTTTTTTTTTAATAAAAGTAATTTACAAATCTGTATAACTTTCTGACACCAGTTGGTGACACCAATATGTTGGTGTTTTTTTTTGTGAGTTTACTCATTGCTGCCACATTGCTGGCAATCTGCCGGTGTTGTTAATGGGGCGCTCTCCTTGGGATTATGAGGAACACTTTACTAGCATTATTAATGGGGGGCACTGTTTACTTAAGTAAAATCTGCAAAAAGGACCCTAAAATGTGGGTCCTGAGACTCACTCATTGTGAGCTATAGCCAGGCCACCCGATCCGACTGATGAGCAGGAGACGGCTCCATAGACGACTGTATAAATAAGTCCTACCCCTGTAAGCAGTCAGATTAAGCAGGGGCGCCCTATGAGCCAGCTGGTCCTACCTTAAAGGGCTCAACTTGTCCATATATCATGAGTACAATCACTTGTATGACTATACACTGGGCAATAGCTATGGGGGAGGGGGAGATGAAGCAATTACGCAGAGCGATAATTGGTTATTGCTCCATGTAATAGAGACAATGATCAGCTGATGACAATAATCATCGGCCGGTCATTGGTTTAAGTTTGGACCTAAAATCATTGGGCGCCGGCCGTGCATTGCTTCATGTAATAGCGGTGCATGGCCAATGGCTGACAATAGCCCAAACACCTGATACCTTACCTCTCCCTGCTCCCGGTCTTCTCTCCTGTGCTCCGCAGCTTCTTGTCCCGGCGGCTGCAGCATCTAAACGGCCTGTCAGCTGACAGGCCTCTCAGACGCTACAGCCGGGAAGGTGCAGAGGACAGGAGAGAAGACCAGGAGTAAGGAGAGGTAAGGTATCAGGTGTTTGGGCAAGAACTGCATGGACATCGCCAACAATGTCCATGCAGCCCTTACTGCCTGATTATCGGACTGTCTAATAGGTCCAGTAAACGAGCGCTGATCTTCTTAATAAAATGATCGGCCATAGTCAGCCCGTGTAATAGGACCCTAAGAGTACATGGAGAACCGACGGGATATGTTGGGCACCGATCTCCTGGTTAGGAGACAATGAGAATCCCAGCACCAATCTACATTTGACGTGTCAAAACATTTCTAAAACTATAGATCCCCTTTAAGCCGGCAGGCACAAGCAGACCCCGAAATCAGTGACACCTGAGATATCTGCCACCCCTCCAACCAGTTATGGTTACACAGAGCAGGCACTTACTACACAGCCCTATGGAGGGTCCCGGACTGGGACTACTGCTGGCAGCCAAACGGCAACTGGATTAGCGACTAACGTCAAGCTGTTGTGGGCGATCGTCAGTAACAAGACAACAAGCTGTAGGATGCAGCAACCACCTGTTATAGAGCGGAGGACCAAGACAGCTGCAGCTGGAAGAGGCGAGACAGCGGGGGGACGAATTTACTACAGATACCATGTAATAATAAGGAGACGGCATTGTATCAGCTTTCCGGGCAGCACTCTACACAATGCCTCTAGCTGTCTACTATCTATCTGTATCGTATAACCAAAATGCCTCCATTGTACACCCTAGTGTACTCTTCATATATAGCCTGTTGTTCTCTCTTAAATTCATGTGCCCCTATATACACCCACTAGTATGGGGCAGACCACAGATCCTCCACCACCAGGATCCTCTGCTCGGCCAGGAGATGTTCCTCACTCACTCTAGAGACATCTAGGACATCTGTAGAAATAAACAATGGAAAGTTGGCCATATGCTTGAAATGGCTGCTAAATGAACACTCAAATAGCCGACAGGTTTCTCCCCTGACTTCCTCATGTTTTGGCCAGGTCGAACAGACAAGTGGCCGCCAAGGCTTTTAGTAATATATTACCCCTAGACTTTGACCAACTTGTTATATACCTAAACCTTGGTCAGCAAGAAGCACACTCACCATCATTAGTCCTACAGCGCCACCTGTTTCTTCCCAGCAGAGTTACATCTGCGTGTGGATCATGTGATTGCTAGCCTGACCCATAGAAAATAACAAGGTTTACGGTAACAGAGGAAGTGGTCTGGGCTGGGTCAGATGACTTCCCGAAAAAGAATAGGATGACCACCACCTATCAGACCCTCCTGACTGCTCACAGACCCCTACTCTTCAGGTGCTGCTGCCATCTCTATGAGATCAGGATATAATTTGGAGCGAAAATAAAACAAACAATGTGTTAACAGGTGAGAAAAACGGCTGTATTTAGCAAAAGCAGGTTGTAAATAATAAGCAAGTTTATTATATGGATGGTCGTAATCAATTATTGAGCATAATGGTATTGTACTATATGGTGTGTGCACTGCCTTTTCCCATTGACTTTAATGGAGCCAATTTTTATATGGCCGTATTTTATCTTTTTTTCATGGTGTGTGAACATAGCCTTAGGCCTTATTCACACGTCCCGTAATTTATGGGTCCGAGTTAGTGCACATTGATGTCTGTTGGGCTATTTACACTATCAGTAGATGAAACAGATGAAAATCAATGCCGAACAAAAAAAAGGACGTCCTAGTGCGGACCGAGTGTGGACCCAGATTTGAAATCAATTGTTTACGTATTGTTTACGGATTGCAACATGTTTGGCATCCGTATTTTCGTATTCCCGTAAAAAAATACGGATGACTCATAGGTCACAAGGTTCTGTTTCTAAGCAACCACAGGCTGACAAGCGATCATGTGACTTATTTTAGGGGGTTGGGCAAACTGGTACCAATTTTTTTTAACTTACTCAACTTTATTAACTTGTATAAAGCAGTCAGTAGTAAAAACGGATTTACGGAAATACGGATGCAATACGGATGTCCAATGCGTAATTTTTAGCGGGTTGTTTCAGGACTAGAAAATATTACTGAACATGTGAATAAGGCCTTAGAGTGAATCCTACATTGCCCGTATTATGCGATCCCTCCTATTCCCACCTGAATTTCTCCAATACAGGAGCTAATCCTGTGACACCGGGTCACACATCCAGCTGTGGAGAATTTGAGAAGCCGCTCGTAATACGTAACATTAATGCTCTGTATTCAAATGACCCGACTTCCCAACACAATGCGTCCCATTGTTCACGCTACGCTGCATAGGACGTAGACAATAAGCGTGTTGTGTCCTTTATAAGCAAATCCATATCTGCTATCTGACTCACGAAAAATACCGAGGTTAGTGGAAGGGTAAAAATAATTGTCGTTGAAAACTTTTTCCATTGAATTTTTTATTTTATTTTATAATTCTATTTCAAAAATATTCAAAAACATATTTTTTAAAAAATATTTCTGTTCCTTAAATCAGAATCCAGTAAGGAAAATCGCATTACAGCCAACTCCACCATCAGATTTTAATAAATTAGACAAATATTTGTGAATCCGTTTAATCTGATTGGACGTTGCTGGGAATTTTTTTAAATTATACCTGAGGAGGAAGAAGAGATAACTATTATTTACAGTGCATTAGTTCTGCTTAACTCCACCAGGACCCTTCAAAGGGAAGCCATGAGAAATGGATTACATCTAATTGACTTTATTCAGGTTTTAGGAAGCAAAAATATCAAAAACACACCCGTCCCGTACGGCCAGGAGTAGAATCACTTTATTAAAAGATTCCTGTCTTAATTTCCCAATGAAGAGCGCCATGAATGAAGCCATGAGTTTTTTTTTTCTTCCAGTAGTGCTTGTGAAATTTTATCTGATGCAGCTTAGGCATTTATAGGAAGTATTTAATATAAAAAGTAGCAGCAGAACCCTGTGAAAACCGATCTTCCCTCACTACTAAAAATTCCAGAATTCATGCAGATGTGTCCCCTGGGAGTTTTATAGCACATGCTTAGTAAAATTCCCATCACTCTAATCTCTTAACAAAAAAAAGGTCCAATAAGAATAGTACACACTATAAAGTATTTTAATAGCTTGACCCATAATACCCCAAAAATATATATATATTTTTTTACTGAAATAAACACAAAAAGATCTGTTATAAAGTATTTGAGGAGTGTTAGGTTTTTAGTTTAGGTGGCTATAATAATAGAGGGAATATTAGAAGGGTGGACTACATGGACCAGGTGGTCTTCTCCTGCGGACAAACTTCTATGAATGTCAGTTCATACGAAACGAACGCAAGAACGATCATAAGTAGATATCATCGTTCCGTGTAATTGGGCAAACGATTTTGGGTCGTTTGCCATAGCGGTCGTTTGAGATCGTTTATCGTTAGTCGTCAAAAAATCGCTTGGTGTAATAGTACCCTAAGAGATTGGGACTTCTTCACCCTTGAAAAAGGGAAATAACCGTGAATCAGGTGTCTGCAGATGGAGAACTCATCCTATTGGAAGGGATTCTGGCTCGGTTTATGTTCCCCAGATATTTTAAGACTCCCTAAGGGGTCAAGTTGGAAAGCATTGAATAATATGGGGTGGCAGAGAGCATATTTCTCCCAGTGAAGTATTGAATGGCCTCCTGATTTGGCACATTACCTTCCTCAGTTCTTCACCATTAACATGGAGGACATTAAAGGGAAGTACTGAGCAGTATAAACTGTGATTAATTCCTATAAGTTCCTATAATTCATGATTTAGTTGCTCTAAACCATATTGCTACCATAACTGCCCCGATCACCTGTGACTATCCATATTATTATATAAATGACCCAAACAAAGGTACAGTAGGAGGACATTTCTCACGTCATTTTGGGCTACATTTGCCAACTTGTTTACTTTTTTTACAATATACAGTAACCCTAAAAAAATTTTTTATTAAAAAATATTATGATAAAAACAGCCCTAAAAGTCTCAGAAATGTATTTTGGTATACCATCAAGATGCCTGCTAAAATATACAGAGGGTCACAGTTTTATGACCACTTCCTACTTTGGGCTCTGGCAGCACGTAGCTCATGAAGGAGTCACATGTGGTGAGCGGTTTGGTAGGTATAAGGTGGCGATAAGCGGACTGCACACATATCCCTTTTCACTGGTCATTAGTGATTAGAAGCAATGTGGAAACTGCAGAGCCCTCTGTACCATTGATTTGAGTAGTTAACATCAGCTATGAAGGTGTGCGAGGGTGGACACACTACTATGGAGCAGCTCACCGCCAGAATGATGCAGTGAGCTACCATATGTGTCCATTTTCATTACAATATTAGAGTTAGTAAAGGGCTGTCTTCTCCAATGATTAGTAAAGGGTTGTCCTCTACATGGATTGGTAAATGGTTGTCTTCTCCTCTGATTGGTAAAGGATTGTCTTCTCTGATGATTGGCAAAGGGTTGTCTTTTCGATGGTCGGTAAAGGGTGGTCATCTCAGATAACTGGTAAAGGGCTGTGTTCTCTAATTGGTAAAGTGTTGTCTTCTCCAATCATAGGTAAATGGTTGTCTTCTTCTCTGATTGGTAAAGGGTTGTCTTCTCCAATCATAGGTAAATGGTTGTCTTCTTCTCTGATTGGTAAAGGGTTGTCTTCTCCAATCATAGGTAAATGGTTGTCTTCTTCTCTGATTGGTAAAGGGATGTCTTCTCCAATCATAGGTAAATGGTTGTCTTCTTCTCTGATCATTAAAGGGTTGTCTTCTCCTCTGATTGGTAATGGGTTGTCTTCTCCAATGATTGGTAAAGGGATGTCTTCTCCTCTAATTGGTAAAGAGTTGTTTTCTCCTTTGATTGGTAAAGGGTTGTCTTCTCCTCTCATTGGTAAAGGATTGTCTTCTCTTCTGATTGGTGAAGGATTGTCTTCTCCTCTGATTGGCAAAGGGTTGTCTTCTCCTCTGATTGGTAAAGGACTGTCTTCTCTGATTGGCAAAGGGTTGTCTTCTCCTCTGATTGGCAAAGGGTTGTCTTCTCCTCTGATTGGTAAAGGATTGTCTTCTTCGAGGATTTACATTTTCTGCTTCATAGAACAAATGGACATTGGCATTTCAGGCAAGAAACCTCATAGAACAAATACCCTGCAGACATTGCTGGAAGAACACGTTCTTGTGGCATAATCTAGGCCACTTATCAATATGGAGGGGCTCTCAGTGATTTGGATACAAATCCATCCCTGTAGATCATGTACACCCATACATCCTAATTGTCTCCTCTGGGATGGTTGGCTAGAAATGACTGACATTGATTGGAAAAGAATGACCATGACAACCCAGGCCTCCTAATTCCCCAGACTGAATCCAATTGAGTATCTGTGGGACAACCTCCATGATCACGTTCATTCTATAGATCTACTGCCAGACACCTTCCAGCAGCTCCAGATACCTGGTACCACCAACCAGGACCTTATGAAGTCACTCCCTGCAAACGCCGGGTATATCTGTGTATATCTGATCATTTTGAAGTTGGACTAAAAAAAACCTCTGTTTCTTAAAGTGTTAATTTTTAATTGAGGCCATGAAGACAATATAAGGAATCTTACGATCCTAGACGAGTATGAGGGGTAAATGAGTTATGTAACCTAAAAACAATTATAAATGTAAGAGAATTCCTCGCAGTCTACATTGTGAATACACTGCGGTGAGAGCTCCGAATCATTGGGAATGACTTGGCAGGTTACGGCCTGATTTGGGCCAGGATCCCACACCGAGGAGTTACTCGTAATCTAAATAAATAGATTCCTGTGTTATTCTTATTTAAGGTTAACGGCTAACATATCACAATGCCGTATTATCTGCTGGCAAAATAACCGAATATTGTGATTTTTGTATCAATTTTCATTGAAAATTCATATAAAAAAACTGAGTAAATATTATGGTACAGTAAGTCTGTCCTGGTCTTCGGAATGATTTATTACATCGCCTACATGGATATACTTCCTAGCAATATAGATGAACCCTCAAATCAAATAATAGAGTAAGTAAGGAATAACTGCACCATGAGAACCGCAGGGTGAGATAAACTAATGTAAAGGACCAGGGGGGTCTTATAACGTCTAGAAGGATCCAGGTAGGATAGTTCATAATCAGTCCGCTATACATGTGGTGGGCTTGTGCTTACACACAGCAACCAGTCTATAAAAGCAGAGCTGCACTGGAAGTAATGGTTAGGAGAACAGTGGTAGCTCCACACCCTGGTGAAACAGAATGTCGATATAAGATATATATATAGTGTATATATATATATATATATATATATATATATATATATATATATATACACTCACCGACCA
The DNA here is from genome assembly GCF_027789765.1 of Dendropsophus ebraccatus. Taxonomy (NCBI): domain Eukaryota; kingdom Metazoa; phylum Chordata; class Amphibia; order Anura; family Hylidae; genus Dendropsophus; species Dendropsophus ebraccatus. Next base: position 9,013,539 of record NC_091465.1, read on the forward strand.
CTTTATTAGGTACACCTGTCCAACTGCACGTTACCACTTAATTTCTAATCAGCCAATCACATGGTGGCAACTCAGTGCATTTAGGCATGTAGACATGGTCAAGACAATCTCCTGCAGTTCAAACCGAGCATCAGTATGGGGAAGAAAGGTGATTTGAGGGCCTTTGAACGTGGCATGGTTGTTGGTGCCAGAAGGGCTGGTCTGAGTATTTCAGAAACTGCTGATCTACTGGGATTTTCACGCACAACCATCTCTAGGGTTTACAGAGAATGGTCCGAAAAAGAAAAAACATCCAGTGAGCGGCAGTTCTGTGGGCGGAAATGCCTTGTTGATGCCAGAGGTCAGAGGAGAATGGGCAGACTGGTTCCAGCTGATAGAAAGGCAACAGTGACTCAAATAGCCAACCGTTACAACCAAGGTAGGCAGAAGAGCATCTCTGAACGCACAGTACTTCGAACTCTGAGGCAGATGGGCTACAGCAGCAGAAGACCACACCGGGGGCCACTCCGCTCAGCTAAGAACAGGAAACTGAGGCTACAATTTGCACAAGCTCATCGAAATTGGACAGTAGAAGATTGAAAAAACGTTGCCTGATCTCGATTTCTGCTGCGACATTCGGATGGTAGGGTCAGTATTTGGCTTCAACAACATGAAAGCATGGATCCATCCTACCTTGTATCAACGGTTCAGGCTGGTGGTGGTGGTGTCATGGTGTGGGGAATATTTTCTTGGCACTCTTTGGGCCCCTTGGTACCAATTGAGCATGGTTGCAGCGCCACAGCCTACCTGAGTATTGTTGCTGACCATGTCCATCCCTTTATGACCACAATGGACCCAACATCTGATGGCTACTTTCAGCAGGATAATGCGCCATGCCATAAAGCTAGAATCATCTCAGACTGGTTTCTTGAACATGACAATGAGGTCACTGTACTCCAATGGCCTCCACAGTCACCAGATCTCAATCCAATAGAGCATCCTTGGGATGTGGTGGAACCGGAGATTGGCATCATGGATGTGCAGCCGACAAATCTGCGGCAACTGTGTGATGCCATCATGTCAATATGGACCAAAATCTCTGAGGAAGCTTCCAGCACCTTGTTGTATCTATGCCACCAAGAATTGAGGCAGTTCTGAAGGTAAAAGGGGGTCCAACCCGTTACTAGCATGGTGTACCTCATAAAGTGGCCGGTGAGTGTATATATATATACACACACACATATACAGGGGCGGAACTACCGCCGTAGCAGCCGTAGCGGCTGCTACGGGGCCCCTAACATCAGGGGGCCCGTGGCCTTGGCCCCCCGAAGATGAACGCTTGCAACACCCGGCGGCCGAGCGGGCCTCCCGGGTGTTCAGTGTTCTGACTGACAGCGCGAGAAGCCATAGGCTTCCCGCTCTGTCAATCATTCTTGTGACCGCAAGCAAGCATTCTGCTTGCGATCACAAGAGTGTCCCACCCAATGAGCAGCTCTTTGGTGAAGTCCTGGCAGCGTCATCGCTGAGCGCTCAGTGTGCGCCGCCGCGGCTGGGACTTCCGGTACTAAGAACACAAACCGGAAGTCCCAGCCGCCGCGGCGCACACTGAGTGCTCAGCGATGACGCTGCCGGGACTTCACCAGAGGGCTGCTCATCGGGCGGAGGCAGAGAGAAGAGGAGACCGGCGACCGACGGGGGAGCGTGGGGTTAGGTGAGTTATGTGTTTGTTTGTTTATTTGTTTTTTTAATCAGAGGAGCAACACTGCGGGCTATGTGGGGAAGGTGATGCACAATACTGGGGGCTATGTGGGGAAGGGGATGCACAATACTGGGGGCTATGTGGGGGAGGGGATGCACAATACTAGGGGCTATGTGGGGAAGAGGATGCACAATACTGGGGGCTATGTGGGGAAGGGGATGCACAATACTGGGGGCTATGTGTGGACTAGGGGTGCACAATACTGGGGGCTATGTGGGGAAGGGGATGCACAATACTGGGGGCTATGTGGGGAAGGGGATGCACAATACTGGGGGCTATGTGGGGATGGGGATGCACAATACTGGGGGCTATGTGGGGAAGGGGATGCACAATACTGGGGGCTATGTGGGGAAGGGGATGCACAATACTGGGGGCTATGTGGGGATGGGGATGCACAATACTGGGGGCTAAGGATGGACAACACTGGGGGCTATATGGGGGATACACAATACTGGGGGCTATATGGGGGATGCACAATACTGGGGGCTATATGGGGGATGCACAATACTGGGGGCTATATGGGGGATGCACAATACTGGGGGCTATATGGGGGATGCACAATACTGGGGGCTATATGGGGGATGCACAATACTGGGGGCTATATGGGGGATGCACAATACTGGGGGCTATATGGGGATGCACAATACTGGGGGCTATATGGGGGGATGCACAATACTGGGGGCTATATGGGGGATGCACAATACTGGGGGCTATATGGGGGATGCACAATACTGGGGGCTATATGGGGGGATGCACAATACTGGGGGCTATATGGGGGATGCACAATACTGGGGGCTATATGGGGGATGCACAATACTGGGGGCTATATGGGGGATGCACAATACTGGGGGCTATATGGGGGATGGGAATGCACAACACTGGGGGCTACCTATATGGGGGATGGACAACACTGGGGGCTACCTATATGCGGAACGGGGATGGACAACACTGGGGGCTACCTATATGCGGGACGGGGATGGACAACACTGGGGGCTACCTTTATGGGGAATGTGGGCCATCTAAAAGGGGAACTACGCAGAGGGGCCATTTATGAAGGGGACTAGGGGGCATCTATAAGGGGAACTACACTGGGGGGGTTGACACAGAGGGGTCATCTAAGAGGACTACACAGAGGGGACCATATACTGTAGGGCAGGGATAGGGAACCTTGGCTCTCCAGCTATTGCAAAACTACAGCTTTATTTTTGACTGTCCATACATGATGGGAGTTGTAGTTTTGCAGAAGCTGGAGAGCAGAGATTCCCTACCTCTGATATAGGTGATGCACAGAGGGTGTCATCTACTATAAATGGATTACACAGAGCGGGATCTCTACTATAGTAGATGCACATGGGGCCATCTATATGGAGGACTGAACAAGGGGCAATCTATAAGCTGTCTACACAGAGCCTAATTTGTCTGTCTGGCAGATTCTGTGGATTCGTGGCTTGGAGTTCTTATAATGGCCCAGGACAGATGGAGAAGAAAATGAAAAGGAAACAACTCTAATGAGAGAAGACGTCCCCTGTGAGTCACTTAATATAACTGCAGTGTAATTTATATGGTGTATAGAACCTGTGTAGAGCTGGGTGTGTTGATGGCATAGTGGTTGGTCGAGGAGGGGGGGCCCCAATCAAAAGTTTGCTATGGGGCCCAGCCATTTCTAGTTACGCCCCTGCACATATATATATACAGGTCACTGCCCACATAAAAGCAGCTTACATCTCTGCTGACCCCACCCTTTAATGATAATGAGATAACCCCTCCCTCTAATGATAATGAGATGACTCTGCTGACTCCTCCCTCTAATGATGAGATGACTCTCTTGACCCCTCCCTCTAATGATAATGAGATGACTCTGCTGACCCCTCCCTCTAATGATAATGTGATGACTCTGCTGACCCCTCCCTCTAATGATAATGAGATGACTCTGTTGACTCCTCCCTCTAAGCATAATGAGATGACTGCTAACCCCTCCCTCTAATGATAATGTGATGACTCTGCTGACCCCCTCCCTCTAATGATAATGAGATGACTCTGTTGACTCCTCCCTCTAATCATAATGAGATGACTGCTGGCCCCTCCCTCTAATGACAATGTGATGACTCTGCTGACCCCTCATTCTAATCATAATGAGATGACTCTGCTGACTCCTCCTTCTAATGATGAGATGACTCTGCTGACCCCTCCCTCTAATGATAATGTGATGACTCTGCTGGCCCCTCCCTCTAATGATGATAAGATGACTCTGCTGACCCCTCCCTCTAATGATAATGTGATGACTCTGCTGGCCCCTCCCTCTAATGATGATAAGATGACTCTGCTGACTCCGCCCTCTAATAATAATGAGATGACTGCTAATCCCACCCTCTAATGATAATGAGATGACTCTGCTGACCCCTCCTTTTAATGATAATGAGATGACTCTGCTGACCCCACCCTCTAATGATAATGTGATGACTCTGCTGACCCCTCCTTTTAATGATAATGAGATGACTCTGCTGACCCCTCCCTCTAATGATAATGAGATGAGGCTGCTGACTCCTCCCTCTAATGATGAGATGACTCCGCTGACCATGTCCCAGTCAACACAGCAAAGCTAACAAATAAGCCACAAAAAAGTAAAATGTTTAATTATTCGTCGTCTTTTTACAATTTTACTTACAGCACACAACATTTATACATACTGATAGGCCTAAGTAAACCGCACCCAGTGGTCGGCAACTTGAGAAATGCCACCTGCGGACTATGTTAGCGTTACACATTTATTGCCTTTCTGAAATATGTCAGGTAGCGAGCGGCCTATCACCTGCGCGTCACTCCGCTAATGATCTATATAGTCATTTACCATTATAGTAATGACTCTTGCAGGGCAGCAGATGTTAAGATGTGTGACGACCCTCCCCCTCCCCCCTCCAAATTCATTGTGGGTGAAGCGCGCTCCTAGGATGCCTGGAGTTTATATTAGACGCCATTAAATGTATCAGCAAAGGCCCAAAGTTTTTTTTTTTTCTGCCTCTGAACTAAATATTTTCTAATTAAGTAAGTCCGAGGTTCACATTAAGGGAACCTGCTGTTTGCGTGACAGAGAGGCCGGTGAAATCAGCGCAATAATGATTTTCATTTTTTTTCATTAAATAGAATTATACGCAGTCACTCAGGACCATTGCCGGTTTAATTGAAAGAAAAGCCATTTCTTCTTAATTTACTTTCATGGCTGAGAGTGATAAAGAAGTATGTGGGCTAGGAAATTAAAGGGGAAAAAAAACATCATGTGCGAGGAAAAGGTTGTCCCTTGAAAGTAATGATCAGCAGGTGTAATGAATAGCTGAATAGCTCATGATTTTCTTCAGCTGAAAGAGTCAAGATTAGGCAGCGGGGAAGTGGAGCCGCAGATTTGTTGGAAGGTGAAATTGCCCACAGGCCTAGAATATATCTTCTATCCTTGTTACCTTGGCCAAGTTCAAAACTTCTTCAAGCTTAAAGAGGTTGCACTTTTTTTTTTTTTTTAAGAAATAGCGCCACCCATGTTCATAGGCCAGGACTGGTATTGCACAATATATATTCTAGCCACATTGCCTGGATTAGGTTCTAAGCAGGTTCACATGGTAAATAACTGCGTGGTTTTTGCCTCAGAGACCACAGTGATTTCCGTGCTGTGTAAAAATATGCTCCAGTTAACTTCAATGGGAGTGGTATGTTAGTTATTTTCAGCGCAGAAGATTCCACTGACATCAATAGGAGCTTCAGGGCCACCTGAGGCTCAGAGAGCTCTGAGATATGAACACTGTACATGGGCACACATTATGCACATGGCAATGGTCCTTAATGGGTGGAGTCTGGCAAAAAAAAAAAATTCTTTCAAATGAACAGCTGTCAGAAGGTTATACAAGATTTGTAAATTATTTCTATTAAAGAATTTTTAGTTTTCCAATACTTATCAGCTGCTGTATGTCCTGCAGGAAGTGGTGTATTCTCTCCAGTCTGACACAGTGCTCTCTGCTGCCACCTCTGTCCATGTCAGGAACTGTCCAGAGCAGGAGAGGTTTTCTATGGGGATTTGCTACTGTTCTGGACAGTTCCTGACATGGACAGAGGTGGCAGCAGAGAGCACTGTGTCAGACTGGATATATTTTTTTTTAAATAGAAATAATTTTTTAATTTTATATATATATATATATATATATATATATATACAGTATATATATATATATATATATATATATATATATATATATATATATATATATATATAAATATATGTGCTCCCCCTCCCATATAGAATATAACATAAAAAAAACAAACACAAACTTCTCCTCTTCTCTTCACTGCAGCGGTCACACGAGTGCTTAACACAACTTGTGCTGCTCTTTCTTTCATTGAAAAATAAAGCAACAGTAATCTCTGTCACCTGTATTGGTGCAAACAAGGGTGATATCAGGCGAATTAGAGAGAACAGTGAGAAACCCCTAAAAATGAAATGTTTTTCCAATGGTGACCAGAGATTATTACTCTCTCCTTTTCCGTCCTCTCTGATTCTTCACTAGTTTTGTGTTGTGTACTTGTACTATCTTTTATATATTTATCTTCATGCTTGGACCCAGAGACACAGGACAAGTGAAGCCCTAACTCTGTGCCTTCTTCTTGGAGTCATCAGCTCCTTAGCAGGCCGGCCCCAACCTGAAGACTGGTCGCTATGCTGATATAAGTGATAAGGGACATGAAGATACAAATACAATTATCGCTGAGTCCAAAATGGGTCGGTATCTATTGGTCATTGCAGTGTAGAACCAGAAGTCGGGAGGAATAGTCAGAAAGTCAAGCCAGAATCAGAATCACTATCATGACACAACGATGGGACCTGTGAAACGAGAAGCGAACTTGGCCGAAGGAACACAGAGTCATAAGTTTTAAGTAGACAACCACACCTTATCTCCAACAACATAATTAGGACCAAGACAACGTTTACAATTAGAATATTTGATTTGGTTCTGTTTGGCATGTTTAAAGGCCCTATTCCACGCCCCGACTCTGAGGAGCAAATGAGCGCTGTCAGCCGATGGCCGATATCGGAGAAATACGGACGATAATTGTTCCGTGGAATAGGGCCTTAAGAGTCACAAGTCTCTTTACCCAAACTGTGCCCAGTTTATTAGTCACTTCTTTAACAGATGAGAACTGAGGTTTTTGGTTGAGGACAGCAGAAAACAAAGAAGAATGTATTTCCTCCAGTACTTTTAGGGTACAAACCCACTTGCCGGATCTGCAGCGAGTCTCCTTGCTGCGTTTTTGCAGCGAGACTCGCTGCAGATCCCGGCCCTATACTTTCATTAGCAGAGAAACTCGCAGCAGGGATGTACATCCCTGCTGCGATTTTGTCTGCAGCCCTCCCCATTAACCCCCTAGCCGCCGGACATTATACATTACCGGGTCCCCGTTCCTGCTTGCTTCGGGGCTCCCGGTGTCTTCACGGCCCGCCCGGCCAATCAGTGCACTGCGGCAGGGCAGCACACCGATTGGCCGGGCGGAACGTGCCGGGAGCCGCCGAAGCAAGCAGGAGCGGGGACCTGGTAATGTATATCCTGCCCGCTCCCCTGCAGCCCCGATCGCCCCCGGCCGCATGATCGCCCCCCGCACCCCCCGGCCGCACAATCGCCTCCCGCACCCCCCGGGCTGTGGGGGGCGACCGTGCGGCCGGGGCCTGCGTGGGGCGATCGTGCGGCCGGGGGCTGCGGGGGGCGCTCGTGCGGACGGGGGCTGCGGGGGGCGATCGTACGGCCGGGGGTGCGGGGGGCGATGATGCGGCCGGGGGCGATCGGGGCTGCAGGGGGGGCGGGCAGGATATACATTACCAGGTCCCCGCTCCTGCTTGCTTCAGCGGCTCCAGGCACGTTCCGCCCGGCCAATTAGTGCGCTGCCCCGCCGCAGCGCACTGATTGGCCGGACGGGCCGTGAAGACACCGGGAGCCCCGAAGCAAGCAGGAACGGGGACCCGGTAATGTATAATGTCCGGCGGCTAGGGGGTTAATGGGGCGGGCTGCAGTCCCTGCTGCGAGTTTCTCTGCTAATGAAAGTATAGGGCCGGGATCTGCAGCGAGTCTCGCTGCAAAAACGCAGCAAGGAGACTCGCTGCAGATCCGGCAAGTGGGTTTGTACCCTTAAGGTGACCTGGGACAAACAGTTTATTAAGTGGTGTAGTCGCAGGCGCAGTAAGTTGTGACCCCATAATAGAAGACACCAAATCAGTGGACAAGGTAGCAACAGCCCCACTGGGTGAAAGGATGTTCTCAGGTTCACCTTCTAGCACATCATGGACACCAAAACTCTTAGATAGAGCACCGACTCCCTGTTACCAATGGCATAATTGACCTCAGAAGTGGAGAACTTTCTGGAAAAGAATGCTACAGGTGTCAGGTTGGTATAGGATTTCTTACCCTGGGATAGTACCCCTGTCTCTGAGGCTTCTACCTCTACCACAAACAGCAATTCTATGCAAGGAGGTGCCAGCACTGAGGTGGAAGAAAAACTTTTTTTTTTAAGTCTCAAAGGCTTGCTCTGCATCTGGCGTCCAAGAAGTGGGATCAGACCCTTTTTTTGCCAATTCGGTAAGGGGTTTGACTATCAAGGAGAAATGTCGAATTAATTTTCTGTAGCAATTGGCAAACCCTAAAAATGTCTGAATTTCCTTTAACGAAGTGGGTCTTGCCTAGTTAAGTGCAGCTGAGATTTTTTTAGGGTCCATCTTAATAGATTTAGGTTAGGATGACATCAAATAAAACTTTGCACATAAAGAATTCTTGCGTAACCTGGATAACACCTTTCGCACATGCCCCTGATGTAATTTCCAATCTGGAGAGAAGATGAGTATCCAGATAGGTAACCACATAACGACCAAATTAGTCACGAAAGATGTCATTCACAAAGTGCTGGAAGACAGCGGGGGTATTATTTAGCCAGAAGGGCATCAATAGGTATTTGAAGTGCCCTTTGGAAGTATTGAACGCTGTCTTCCATTCGTCACCCTCTCTGATTCGAATCAAACTGTAAGAGCCACGAAGGTAGATCTTAGAAAACCACCGGGCACCTACCACCTGGTTCAGGAGATCTGGAATCAGAGGAAGTGGGAGCTGGTCTTTGATAGTAATTATATTCAACTCCCACCATCTTTTTTTCTACAAAAAAGAAGCCAGCATTAAAAGTTGACACAGAGGGACGGATATGGCCCTTCCTCAGGCTGTCCTGTATTTACTGGCACATTGACTCTCATTCTGGGGGAGACAAGTTAAAAATGCGGCCTTTAGGAAACTTGGCCCCGGGCACGAGAGCAATGGCGCAGTCATAAGAATAGTGGGGACGCAAGGCGTCAGCAATGGCTTCATCAAAATATCCCTGAAATAAGAAAAAAACAGCAAGAATCCCAGAAACTAGCTGAGGATTTTGTGTGTAGTGATGCCCAAACACTGGAGCATCCGCCATCTCCTGGTGATTTTGGTGGTGTGGACTGGCAACCTGCATCTGACATAGTTGCCATCAAAGGAGGCTGTTGTGATGTCCAGTGGGCAGGAGGAGGAGCAGAGTGAGGAAGTGGAAGAGGAGGTGTTGGACGAAGAAATGACTGACCCGACCTGGCCAGGGGTAATGTCCATCGGGGAAAGCTGTGGAGATGTGGAGGCCTGCAAAGCACTGCAAAAGGCAGCAAAAGGCAGAGGGATGGCCAGAGGCAGAGGGATGGCCAGAGGCAAAGGACAGTTGCTTCAGAGAAAGCAGGCCAGAGCCAGCAGGGCCGAAGCTCTTCCCCGTAGCAGCCAGTCACGCAAAGCTCCCCCATCGAGAGCACATTTTTCTTTGGTAAGGAGACTCTTTAATGTGTGCGCGGACGACCAACTGAGCACGGTTGCACACTCTGCCATTACAAATTGAGTAGGGGCTCTGAGAACAGCAACCTGACCACCACAGTCATGCGGTGTCACTTGGAAGCCAAGTATCAGGTTGAGTGGTAGAGAGAAAACGCAGGACAACCTGCGCCTGGTGTTGTCACCACTGCCTCTTCCCATGTTTTGTGTGCTGGCACTGTAGTCCAGACTACCAGCCAGGACACCTCCACATCTGCCTCTGCTTCAGCCACTTTGGGGCCTTCTCTTTCATGCTCCCCTTCCCCTGCGTCTGCTCCTTCATCTGCACCATCATGCGCCTAGTCCCATCAGTTGTCAATATCACAGGCGTAAGTACGCCTCAACTTACCCACATGCCCAAGCTTTAAACTGCCACATCTCCAAACTGCTGTCCCTGAAGATGTTGCAGTTTAGGCTTGTGGAGACGCAGGCCTTCCGCATCCTGATGGCGGCTGCCCCACCTCACTATTCCGTCCCTAGTCGCTACTTCTTTTCACAGTGTGATGTCCCCACCTTGCACCAGCATGTGTCCCATAACATCAGGGGGCCCTGACAACGGACACGTGGACAAGCGCCTGTGGCCAGGCACACTGCATCTTACTGACAGCACACTGGATGAATGTTGTGAAGGCAGGGACCAGGTCGCAACCAGGGACAGCCTACCTTCACCCCCCCCCCCCCCCCGCCCAAGACAGGTTCTGACAACCCCTCCTTCTCCTCGTCTGCCGTAACGTCACCCTCAGCCACTAGCTGGAAACGCTGCAACACTGGCGGGGGGGGGGGGGGGGCGTCTGCAGGTTGTGCTTGGGCAATAAGAAGCACAGCATCCCAGAGGTGATAGATGCCATATTGCAGCAGACAGAGATGTGACTGTCACTGCTACAGCTGGGACCAGGCATGGACGTGTGCGATAATGGCCGTAACCTGGTGGCGTTTCTGGGGCCCTGCCAACTCCAACACATTCCATGCCTGGCCCACTTTTTTAATTTGGTGGTCCAACGATTTTAAAAAAACTTACCTAGATCTGCCAGAGCTACTGGTGAAAGTACAGCGATTGTGCACCCACTTTCAGAAGTCTACCATAGCCACTGCCAACCTCAAAGAACTCCGGCAACGCCTACATTTGCCAGAACACCGGCTATATGCTGTCCAGGGTGTGCAGAGTAGCAGATAGCTTTGATGGAATACCAGCTACAAAACCCATGTGTGTCTTCAACTCAGCTCCCTCAGTTTGCCCACCATGATTGGCCATGGATGGCAGACATATGCAAAGTCTTACGCATATTTGAAGAATCCACCAAGAGGGTCAGCTGCGATGACACCATAGTCAGCATAACCATCCCACTCCTATGCGTTATTAAAGACTCCCTCATTGCTAAAAGGCAAAGCACCTTGCACAAAAAGGAGGCCAGGATAGGTAGAGGCGGAGCGAGACAGTCAGACCACACTCATGTCAGCTTCTCAGCACCAATTGCAGGAGTAAGAGGAGAACGAAGACGTGGAGGAGGCTACACTTGCAAGGGTAGCAGTGAAGTTGGGTGCGTCTCATTGGTTTATCGGGGATGGGGCAAGGAGGAGGCGGGGGAAGAAGAGGAGGAAATGGACAGTGATCCTTCCGGTGGGGGCAGCAAAGTGATGGCGATTTACAGTCTGGTACACATGACTGACTTCCTGTCGGGATGCTTTTCCCAGGACAAACGTGTTGTCCACATAATGGAGAGAAAACAATACTGGATTTTCACAGTCCTCGACCCCCTAAATAAAGATAAGGTCTCTTTTTTATTCTGGTAGAGGGGAGGAGCAATAAATTCTCTGAATACTTAAGGGAACAGCTACAGAACATGATGGAAATCTTTTCACCTAACTTCGCTGGTGGCAGACAGGAGAGTTCCTCCCAGGATCTGAGAACATCCAGCAGGTCCACAGCCACCAGGGGAACACTCTCCAAGGTGTGGGACACTTTCATGGCACCTCTCGTGAAACTTCCACCACTTTGGGGTCTGTTGTGAGCAGGAGGGAAAAGTATCAGCGGATTATGCAGGAGTACCTTGCGACCCTAATCCTGTCTTTCCCGATCCCTCTGCACCCTACACTTACTGGGTCTCCAAACTGTACACGTGGCTGGAACTGACCCTCTACGCCTTGGAGGTGCTGGCCTGTCCTGCCACCAGCGCTCTCTAAGAGAGGTTATTCAGCGCAGCCAGGGGCATTATCACCAATAAGCGCAGCCGCCTGTCAACTGGCAGTGCTGACAGGCTGATCCTTACCAAAATGAGCAGCCATTGGATTGACCCAGAGTTTGCTTCTCCACCAGTGGAAAGCAGCAAAACATGAAGTGCCATGTCTGCTGAAGCTCCTTTACTCCTCCTCCTCAACCACAGTACAAATGGGCCATTTAAAAAAATGTTTAAATGTGGGACAACAGACTCACACACATTTTTTTTTAAAGGCTCATCTCAAGGGCCATGCATATAATTTTTTTTAAGAGCTAACCTCAACGGCCATACATAGAATTTTTTTAAGGGCTCACCTCAAGGGCGTCAAGATAATTTTTAGAGAGCTCATCTCAATGGCATCAAAATCAATTTTTGAAAGGTCTCATTTGGAGGGCTCAAGGGCCTCAATTTAATTTTTGACATGGTTTCCATGAGAACCACACCCTTTTATGTGTAGAACGGGTCTTACCACATCACACAAACGCACACACACACACATATTGACAATGACAGTTAGCGGTGGGTGCTGTTTGATTTCCTCCTTGCCTATGCCATCTGTAGTTGTCATAGGCAACGTGATTTAAAGGGGTGCATGAAATTGTTTCTTTTACTCAAAATATGGCTTTCTGTCCATACTAATGTAGAGGAAGGAAGGATTCCTGGTAGTTTTTACACTTTACATAGAGGTTATATTGTGTTTGGAGTGTATTGTTGACAGGCTGTGATAGTGGCGTAATGATGCGACCTAGGCGTGTTAGATGCAGCCAGGCTGCTTCCCCTGCTGTCCCAGCTGCATTCTAGAGGTGTTAGAATCATTTTCTGAGGTGTCATTGTGGACTTGGAAACCTACATTTGACCACTTGGAGATCAACTAATTTTTCCCCACATACTTTAATAAGGTTCTATATTTGATCGAATAGTCAAACGGTCCATTTGAATCGAATTTCAGGCTTTTGAATATTTCACTACTCGCTCATCTCTAATGATGACTACTACACACCAGATACATACATGCTGACCACACACTAGATACATACACACCAGATACATACATGCTGACTACACACCAGATACATACATGCTTAATACACAACAGATATATACATGCTGACACCAGATACATACATAGTGACTACACACCAGATATATACATGCTGACACCAGATACATACATAGTGACTACATACCAGATACATACATGCTGACACCAGATACATACATAGTGACTACACACCAGATATATACATGCTAAATACACAACAGATATATACATGCTGACACCAGATACATACATAGTGACTACACACCAGATATATACATGCTGACACCAGATACATACATAGTGACTACATACCAGATACATACATGCTGACACCAGATACATACATAGTGACTACACACCAGATATATACATGCTAAATACACAACAGATATATACATGCTGACACCAGATACATACATAGTGACTACACACCAGATATATACATGCTGACACCAGATACATACATAGTGACTACATACCAGATACATACATGCTGACACCAGATACATACATAGTGACTACACACCAGATATATACATGCTAAATACACAACAGATATATACATGCTGACACCAGATACATACATAGTGACTACACACCAGATATATACATGCTGACACCAGATACATACATAGTGACTACACACCAGATATATACATGCTGACACCAGATACATACATGCTGACTACATACCAGATACATACATGTAAATACACAACAGATATATACATGCTGACACCAGATACATACATGCTGACTACATACCAGATACATACATACATAGTGACTACATACCAGATACATACATGCTGACTACATACCAGATACATACATGCTGACACCAGATACATACATAGTGACTACACACCAGATATATACATGCTAAATACACAACAGATTTATACATGCTGACACCAGATACATACATGCTGACTACATACCAGATACATACTTAGTGACTACACACCAGATACATACATGCTGACTACACACCAGATACATACATGCTGACTACACACCAGATGTATACATAGTGACTACACACCAGATATACACATGCTGACACCAGAGTTATTTGTGACAACAGTGAAAACAACCTGACAAAATGTAACATTGTTCACATCTGGGTATTTTGTGTTATAGTTAAAGAACACAGGGAAAGTGTAAATATATACAGTAAATGACCCCATTGTTAAAGCAACAGAAGTCCTGTAAATCCACAGTGCTCTAGTGACCTCTGCTGGTGCATGGCGGAAGTGCGAGGAGAAGAACCCCGGGATCACACAAGTACATCCTATTAAATGTTGAGTCACTGAACTGAGGCTCTTCTGGTCTCGCATTGTTCTGGATAGAGTCTCGGGCCAGGATGATGTATGTTACCAGTAAAAGAGTCCAGTGATTCAACATTAGGCCGCTAGTGAATTCAATGATTCACGTTTCCCATAATATTGTATACGCCGGGTGAAGAGCGCAGTTTGTGCCAAGGTGAAAGCGGGAACGTAAGGCTGTAACATGAAAATGTTCTGATTCATTCCATGAGTGCACGGACCTCCATCGCCATCACATGTTTTTAACACCCTTAAAGTGAACCTGTTCTCTATATGCAGCAGCCACAGGCGTTACTCTAGCTTCTGGACAGAGCGCCCCTTATAGCTACTACACCTGCATGTTCAATAGGAATTAACTGTGATTACCTGTACATGAGTGATTATAGGGGAGTGGAATAAAGAAAAGCACAACTTCTGCGCCTAGGTGCTCACTTCAAGCAATTCACAGGCAATCAACACTTTAATTCTACTCTGCAGGTTAGTACGATTACAGCGGTACCAAGTTTATGTAGTTTTTGCAATAATTAAATACTTTGAAAAAAAATAAAACCTTTAAAAAATCTAACCATAGTTTGTATTGTTTCACCACAAAAGCTGAACAATGCATAATAGCCCAGACTTATTGTGGATGCAGCAAAAAAAAAAAAAAAATCGAAACTATGATTGATTTAAAAAAAAGGTAATTACAGTAGTTATAAATTAATTTAAAAAATAAAATGCGGGAGCAGAGATTTTTATCAAAGACAGGCGTTCTGGCTTCTGTATACTGGTTACTGGCCTGCCTATATCAGGAGCAGGAACGTCTGTATCAGGAGCAGGGCCATCTGCTTTATCAGGAGCAGGAACGTCTGTCTGTATCAGGAGCAGGGACATCTGCCTGTATCAAGAGCAGGGACATCTGTCTGTATGAAGAGCAGGGACATCTGCTTGTATGAAGAGCAGGGACATCTACCAGCATCAGGAGCAGGGACATCTGCCTGTATCAAGAGCAGCGATGCCTGCCTGTATCAGAAGGACATCAGCCTGTATCAGGATCAGGGACATCTGCCTGTATCAGGATCAGGGACATCTGCCTATATCAGGAGTAGGTACATCTGCCTGTATCAAGATCAGGGACATCTGCCTATATCAGGAGTAGGTACATCTGCCTGTATCAGGATCAGGGACATCTGCCTATACCAGGAGTAGGGACATCTACCTGTATTAGGAGCAGAGACATCTACCTGTATCAGGTGCAGAAATGCTTTCCTCTATCAGGAGCAGGTACATGTGCCCTTATCAGGAGTAGGTACATCTGTCTGCATCAGGAGCACAACATCTACCTTTATCAGCAGCAGGAACGCCTGCCTGTATCAGGATCAGGGACATCTACCTGTATTAGGAGCAGAGATATCTATCTGTATCAGGTGCAGAAATGCCTACCTGTATCAGGAGCAGGTACATGTGCCTTCATCAGGACTAGGTACATCAGCCTGTATCAGAAGCAGGACATCTGCCTTTATCAGGAGCAGGGACATTTGCTTTTATCAGGAGCAGGAACAGCTGCCTCTATCAGGAGCAGGAACATCTGCCTCTATCAGGAGCAGGAACATCTTCCTCTATCAGGAGCAGGAACATCTTCCTCTATCAGGAGCAGGAACATCTTCCTCTATCAGGAGCAGGAACATCTGCCTGTATCAGACGCAGGACATCTGCCTGTATCAGGAGCAGGGACATCTGGCTCTATCAGGAGCAGGAATGCCTGACTATATAATGAACAGATACACTTTGTCAAATCTGAATTGACCAAAGAAAATTACAGGAGATCCACTTACTTCTCTTTCTAATGGGAGTACTTTTTTTTTCTTTTTATTATTTTTAGATTTCCTAAGAAACCTCTTCTAGTAGAACTAGTAATGTGAGAGACATAGGGGTGTTTACTAGGCCCCTGCTGCCATCTTAACTGCTTGCCATTCTGTAGCACATCATTGCGGTTGGGACTCGATGGAGGAAGGGCCCTCTCCCATCAAACCCCCTAGATGCTGTGATCGCTACTGATCCTGGCATCTAAGGGGTAAAACAGCTGGGACCCGGCTTACATCTGATTCTGGATGCTGCGTATCAAAGTTTTAAAAAGTACACAAAAAGCTACAACAGAGAAAAGCCGCATGTAAGACAGGCCATTGTATTACTGCGCCTATGAATTCTGCACCCAATTATTGCTGAGAGCCATATTACTCCATCAAACCAAAGTCCACAGACTGCGGGGAAAGTTGTGCACTCTATAAAACTTCTCAGTATTTGGGATCTCCAGACAATAGTTGGACTCGGTGCTTTATGATTTCCAGTAACTCTGTTACCGGGCCTCGCAGGACCCATGTACTGCAGACTCTGCTATTAACTCCGTCTTAAAGATTAAGTGAAATGAACTTTGTGGTTTTGGCAGAGATTCGGATGGACTGAGCTCCACATCAGATACCAGCATCAACATTCTTCTCCATCGTCGGGTCTTAAGATTCTATAGACAAATGGTATTTTGTCACCTCTGCCGCTCTCCTTTTAGTGCTATTAGCGCAGAATCGAATTATACGTCCAGCGTCTCCTCCAGGATTTGGCTTCATTAGGAGAACATTAGGAAGCTCTTTGTACCAAAGGCAACTGTGATGGTGCCGGGGTCCAGCCGTAGATGCTTGTAAATAGAGATGAGCGAACCTGCGGAGGTTCAGGTTGGTATGAACCTGAACTCTCGGCGTCTGATTCCCGCTGTCTGCCCGCTCCGTGGAGAGGGTGGATACAGCCGGAGGACCGCCTGGAAAACTGGGATACAGCCATAGCCATAGGCTATGTTTCATTAAAGTGAATGGAGTTAATTGCAAACCGCACCTGAACTGGAGGCAAGAGTCGTGTTGTCTGTGAAAAAAAGGCCATGTTTTTGTAGCACTGGATAACCCCTTTAAAGGGAATCTGTCAGCTCCCAGGCCCTACCTGAGCTGCTGACAGTGTGCTGTAGCTGGCCGTCCTCTAGTTAGCATGGGGCCTTTTGGTAATTTGTCTGTGCAGTGGATTATGCACAATCTCAGGTCTCCTTTTGTAATGAAGTGTCAAACAGGAGTTGTGGCTAAGCGTTTGTGCCGCGTGTGGCCACCTCACCACTC
Organism: Dendropsophus ebraccatus; assembly: GCF_027789765.1. Lineage (NCBI taxonomy): Eukaryota > Metazoa > Chordata > Amphibia > Anura > Hylidae > Dendropsophus > Dendropsophus ebraccatus. The sequence continues at coordinate 9,030,889 of NC_091465.1, forward strand.
CTTCCTCTTCTTGATGAACAATCAATGCTGCCCGGCCTCCTGCTCACTCAGCTTTCAGCCAGTGTCTCTGATTGCAGATCAGTTTCCTGTAGGCAGGTTATGTCTGAAAGAAACACTCCCATATAGCTGAATCTCTGAACCCAAATGTGTAGGAGCTGTGATCTAGAGGTAACTCACCCATCTAGAGACCACCAGCAGGTCTTTCTTTGGTTCAAATCCCCTTATTTTTTTTCTTATTATTGTATTGTTTTTTATACAATGATGGGAACAATAAAAAAATAGTTTGTTTCTGTTTTTCTTATCATTGTATTTAAAAAAAACTAAACTGATTGGGGCCTGACTTCGAACTATTTGCACAATGATACAATAATGAAAAAAAAAATAATTAAATTTCATTTCCATCAAAGCATTCGAACCAAAAACAGACCTGCTGGCGTTCACTAGACAGGTGCTTTACCCTTAGACCACAGCTCCAACACAGGCTAGGAGAGTCAACTATATCTGATTGCAACTCAGTCCTTAGATGGCAGATACTGACTGACAGCTGAGTCCGGGCAGCATTGATTATTTATGAAGAAGAGGAAGGAGGAAGGCTTGTTGAGGTGTGCTAGAGTGCAACACAAACACTGAGACAACTCCTGTTTGACTCTTCATTACAGTAGGAGACCCGAGATTGTGCATAATCCACTCCACGGACAAATTACCAAAGGGTTCCATGCTCACTAGGGAACTGCAAACTATAGCACACTGTCTGCACCAGAGGTAGGGGCAAGGTGCTGACAGATTCTCTTTAAGGCAAGCGCTCAAATCTACCCTGGCACCGCCACTGGACCAATTAAGTATTACACTAATCTCCCTGAAACCAGCAGCCATTTTCTAGTTGCTCTGAGTCCTGAGTGGGTTATCCCCAGTGGCGGTCTTTGGCACCAAGCACCCCAAGCGATCGCTTGGGGCCCCCAACATCCAGGGGGGCCCCCACGCCCCGCTCTTGTGCTCTAGACCGCTGGACAGGGCTGCTGCCGCGCTCGCTGCTGCCATCTGAACTGTAACTATGAGCACTCGTAATGAGCGCTCATAGTTACATGCAGCAGCACTGACAGGGCGGGAGACATTGGCTCCCTTCCTGTCAGTCCTGTCAGGAAGGGTTTTCCCTGCGGTCACAAGTGGCAGCTTTGTCCTTGTGGTGTCGGCGCTCCAGTGACATCACTGGAGCATCGGCGCCACGACAAGGGGAGTGCAGCCTCTTGTGATCGCAGGGAAAACCCTTCCTGTGGCCACAAGAGTGAAGAGAAGAGGAGACGCCCGAACCCAGGTGAGTATAAGTGTTTGTTTTATTGTGTTATATACTATATGGGAGGGGTAGCACACAGGGGTCTGTTTAACTGGGGAGCACACAAGGGGGTCTATATAACAAGGGGGAGCACACAGGGGGGCTATATAACAGGGGGAGCACACAAGGGGGCTATAGACTACTGGGGGCAGCACACAGAGGTCTATATACAACTTGGGGCAGCAGAATGGGGTCTATATACAACATGGAGAGTACACAGGAGGTCTATATCCAGCTGGGAGGGCACACAGGGGGATATATACTACTGGGGGAGCACACAGGGGTCTATATACTACTGGTGGGGCACACAGGGGGTCTATATACTACTGGGGGAACATACAGGGGGTCTATATACTACTTGTGAGGCACACAGGTGGTCTATATATAACTGGGGGAGCACACAGGGGTCTGTATACAACTGGGGCAGCACACAAGGGGTCTATATAATACTGGTGGGGCACACAGGGGGTCTATATAATACTGGTGGGGCACACAGGGGGTCTATATACTACTGGGGGAGCACACAGGGGTCTATATCCAAGTGGGGGAACACACAGGAGCTCTATATCCAAGTGGGGGAGCACACAGGGGTATATACAACTGGGGGCAGCACACAGGGGGTCTATATACAACTGGGGCAGCACACAGGAGGTCTATATACTTCTGGGGGGAGCACACGAGGAGGGGCTATATATAACTGGGGGAACACATAGGGGTCTATATACTACTGGGGGAAGCAAACAAGGGGTATATACTATTGGGGGCAGCACACAAGGAGTATATATTACTGGCGGTAGCGCACAAGGGGTATATACTACTGGGGGCAACACACAGCGGTCTATTGTTTTGGAACGTGTGTCGAGGGGGGGGGGGGGCAGACATAACTTCGCTTGGGGCCCCAGAAATGCCAAGACCGCCCCTGGTTATCCCTACACTGCGAGTGGATAAATCATGGACAGGAGTAATGGGATCAGAGAATGCGGTGTATGGAGCAATAGAACTGTCATGAATGTGCCTGTGCCGAACTCCGTGCGCCCCTTGGCTCGTGCTGCGCGCCTGAGATGGCGCTGATATTCAGTGTTTTTGTATGTTTGTGCAGTGTCCTGAACCTTGTCTGAACACTGCTCTATTTCCTTCTGTGTTTGTTCAGCCACACCCGCTTTGCCTGAGATACTCCTGGTCACTCCGGAGTTAACTATTATGCTGGTCAGCTTGTCTGGTTGACTGTTCTCTCTGCCAGTCAGGTTGCTCTTGCCCCAGGTGTTCTGAGGAGATTAGGGGGCTGGTCCAATCAGCTCCTGCACTGGACCTCTGGTCTCCTATATAGTGTCTGCCAGCCGGCCTCTCACTGCCGGATATTGAGCTTGTCTCTGCCTGCTTCTGTTTCTCTTGCTCTGTTTATTCTGACTATTTTTGCCTTGTATTTCTGACCATCCCTGCTAGCCGCCTGCCCCTGACCATATTGCCTGTTTATTGACCTTGCTTCTTGGATTGTGTTTTTGTACTGTGCTGCCAGATTGTTGTGACCCGGACTGTCGACTATTCTTTATTGTGTTTTGTCTGTCTGTCTTGTCTTTGTGTCCCACCTAGTGCAGGGACCGCCGCCCAGTTACTGCCCTAGGGTTTAGCCTAGGGGGGCAAGTAGGTAGAGGACAGTGGGCGAGGCTGAGCTTAGGGCTCACTGTCTTGTATTGTCCTGCAGTCCGGTTCCTGACAAGAACGCATGCTTCTTAAGCTCTCTATGAGTCTCTATGGGACTGGTGGAGATAGTCAGGTACTATGCTCAGTCGTTTACCGCAGTCCCTTAGAGAGTGGATTGAGTAGCAGCTGAGTGTGCTCACTTCTACTCCATTCACTCAAGGGTCGAGAGACCACTGTTCTCAGGACTGTTTGAAGCTCAATCCCTTAGATACATATGTCTTATCCAGCGACTAAAGGCCGTATTACAAGTAGCGATTATCGTTTAAAGATTCGCTATAACGATCGTTCGCTAGCGATAACTAGCGATTTTTTAGCAAACAATTGTGAGGTTATTACATTCACTGATTACTGTTATGAACGATTGTTTTTACGTCGGTATAGGGTCGCTAATCGTTCCTCAGGACAGCCCACACAACATGTTTTATCGGCGAACGACTTATCACACGGACAAATATGCGAACGATCAGCAAACCAACGATAATTTTTCAACATGTTGAAAAACAAAAATGAATAATTTTTCATTTGTCGTTTCATCGTTAGGTGTTATTACGCAGACAGATTATCGTTCATTTTGATCATTTTAGCAAATTTTTTAACGATAATCGTTCCGTGTAATAGGGGCTTAAGTGATTATTAGCTTTAATTTGGGGGTAACCCCATTATGGCTACTTCATTGACTCCCTATGGGACTGATGAAGATGACTGGACTCTGGACTTGGCTATCTCTGTCAATCCCTTAGGGATTAAAGGAAAATTCCGGTGACAATTTTTATTAAAGTATTGTATTGCCCCCCCCCCCACTCCCCCCCCCCCCCCCCCCCCCAAAAAAAATATATATACAAATCACTTACTACTGCACTTACTACTGCATCAAGGCTTCATTTCCTGGATAAAATAGTGATGTCACTTCCCGGATAACATGGTGACGTCACTTCCTGGATAACATGGTGACGTCACTTCCTGGATAACATGGTAAAGTCACTTCCTGGATAACATGTGGATGTCACTTCTTGGATAACATGGTGATGTCACGCCCCGACTCACAGAGCTGTGCGCGCTGTGGCTGCTGGAGAAGAAGATGATGGCAGGGGGACACTGAGGGACACAGGGCACTGGAGGGACACTGAGCATCCCCCTGCCATCATCCTCTCCAGCAGCCACAGCCCACACAGCTCTGGGAGTCGGGTCATGACATCACCATGTTATCCAGGAAGTGACATCATCATGTTATCCAGGAAGTGAAATCACCATGTTATCCAGGAAGTGACATCACCATGTTATCCAGGAAGTGACATCACCATGTTATCCAGGAAGTGACATCACCATGTTATCCAGGAAGTGTCATCACCATGTTATTCAGGAAGTGACATCACCATGTTATCCAGGAAGTGACATCACCATGTTATCCAGGAAGTGACATCACCATGTTATCCAGGAAGTGTCATCACCATGTTATTCAGGAAGTGACATCACCATGTTATCCAGGAAGTGAAGCCTTGATGCAGTAGTAAGCTCAGGAAAAAAAGCCCTTTATAAGCATTTCCTGTAATAAGTGTATATTGGGGATTTGTACAACTTTTGGGGGGCAATACAATACTTTAATAAAACATTTTGCCGGACTTCTCCTTTAAGTGAAGGGGCAGATGAGCATGCTATCACTCCATTCACTTAAAAGACAACAAACCCCAATTCTTGACATTGGTGAGGGTCTCAGCAGTCGGCCCCCATTGATCAGATATTTATCCAGTGGATAGGGATATGTTTCAATCATAGGATAACCCTATTAAAGGGGTTTTTCAGCCAAAAAAAAAAAATCTTTTAAATTACCTGGTGCCAGAAAGTGCCCATGATTTGTAACTTACTTCTATTTAAAAAAAAAAAATCTACAGTCTTCCAGTACTTATCAGCTGCTGTATGCCCTGCAGTAAGTGGTGTATTCTCTGCAGTATGACACAGTGCTCTCTGCTGCCACCTCTGTCCATGTCAGGAACTGTCCAGAGCAGTAGCAAATCCCCATAGAAACTGGACAGTTCCTGACATGGACAGAAAACACAATGAAGTCAGTAAAGACCCCCTGAAGACCCTCTGGGCCTCAATGAGACAATTACAAAGTGGTGGCCATTAATGTTAATCTAGGGACCCTTAAAGTTTACATTAATCAATGGTACGGCACAATGGTTCCCCAATGAATTACACATTACACTCAACATCTTCTAACACTTGTCCGGCTGCTGCAGATGAGGACGGAGGTTGTCACCCGTATACAGTACCGCAGCCCCCCCGCTCGCCCATGTCGGGGACCCAACGGCAGCTGAGTCCTGGAGAAGCCGTTAATGGCTTAATGACTCCAAATCTGACTCCTGTAACAAATGATGACGCATTTACTTGTAAAAATGATTAAGTTGCTAATTAAGCTGTTTAGAAGTCGTTCCCCTGGTCGCCAATGATAATTAACATGCAAATGAGCTGTGGGAGGGGGAGGCACCAGGGTCCCAAGTTCATTACCAGCTTAATTACTGTTTGCATACTTAAGCAATGCTTAGAGAAATAATGGCGTCTTACTTAATAGGGGAAGATAATTAGACCGAGGGGGAAGTGGAAATCACTTCTACAGCCCAAATATTATGGTTTCTGCTTATTGATGGTGCGCGGTGGAATACGGGCGAGAATATGATGAATGACGTATACCGGCTGTATATATATATGCAGTGTCCCAAAGCGGGGCCAATGCTGGCGTAGTACTAGTGTTATAGCAGGGGTAGGGAACCTTGGCTCTTCAGCTGTTGCAAAACTACAACTCCCATCATGCCTGGACAGCCAAGCATGATGGGAGTTGTAGTTATGCAACAATTGAAGAGCCAAGGTTCCCTACCCCAGTGTTATAGGCTCTGGAGCTGTAGCCTGTAGAATGCTGCTCCCGCCATCAGGTGTCACTGTGATTTGCACCTTATTTTTGGGTTACCTGATGTCTCTATTGATTGTATGACTCTTTCCACTTTCTGATGGTTCTTTGCCTTGACCAATCCCTGAGGATATTGACCTATCACCAAGGGTAGTCCGGTCCCCTTGTCCAATTAGATTCCTCCCTGAGGAGCCTTATATATATATAGTGGGGTGGGGCTAGTTGGGGGCAGTTTGGTTTAGTAGTGATTATTGATTATAACAGGTCTAGGTAGTATATGTGAAGAGAATCTTCCAGGCCCTGGCCTGAGGCCAGGACCCTGTTGTGGGACTATTCCTTTTTCTGTATGTCTGTTGACAGCCTAGCCATGTCCAGCTAAAGTACCTCCAGGAGAGACTGTGGTTAAAACCAGGACTTCAACCTATACAAGCCAGTAGTTAAAGTGACACTGTCACCCCCTTTGTGCATTCTGACATCTCTACACAGGTGTAAAGAGTAAATTTAGCGTTTTTCATACCTTATTTCATATCATATGTCATGGTGTTTGTTCAAGTAAAAAGTGTCCTTTTATCAACTGCAGATTGTATTAACAACTGTGGCGTTGTGGGCGGGGCTAAGTGGTGCTAATGCCGCGAGGCCACGCCTACTTAACAAAATCTGCAGTTGATAAAAGATGACTTTTTACTTGAACAAGCACCATGACGTATGATATAAAATAAGGTATAAAAACCGCTAAATTTACCCTTTACACCTGTGTAGAAATGTCAGAATGCACAAAGGAGGTGACAGTGTCACTTTAGGCTAAGTGCAAAGGCTGAGTCTTTACTGCCAACAGGCTAGGTTCCTAAAGGGTATTCCCAACGGGCAGCTTTCTCACTAGGTGAGCCTGTAATCCCTGATCGTGTGTCACTCCATGCCCACAGGATAGCTCAGGCGGATGTTCATTCCCGTGAATACAGGACTCTTGTCATGATCGCGCCTGAAAAGGCATCAGTGCCACCCTCTGCTGCGAAGATTCAACCTCTGCGCCAAAGACTGCGATTTTGGCCATTTATTCTGTGTTTTGTTTGCCTTGTTTTTGCCCTGTCTGAACTGTGTCTTATTTCTTCTGGTCTGCTAATTGTTTTCCCTGCCCCACCCGTGTCTGTGCTTCTAAGCTTCCCTGGTCATGTAACGGTTAACCTGCCTTTGCCTCAGTGATTGACAGCTGGTCCCTCCTATCATCTTCTGGACTTGGTTCCTGGTGTCCTATTTAAGATTTCAGCTTCTGCCTGTGCCTGGCCGGTTATTGACTTAGTCTCTGCCTGCTTGTGGTTCTGTGTCTTTGCTTCTCCTGATTTCTGCCTTGTATCTTTTGACCTCGCTTGCTTGCTGCCTGCCCCCGACCATATTGCCTGTTATTCGACTACTCTTTTGGATCCTGATTTTGTACCTTTGCTGCCAGACTGTTGTGACCCGGATAGCTGACCATTCTTATTGTGTTTGTTCGTTTTGTCTTGTCTACTGTTTCACGTATCCAGGCCAGGGATCGCCGCCAAGTTGTCCGCTGCCATTTTAGGGCAGATTGCTGCAATTAGGTAGGGACAGTGGGCGGGGCTGAGCTCAGGGCTCACTGTCTCTGTGTGTTTGGTGTGACTGGTCCTGACAACTCTCTTCTACGGGCCCCAGCTGAGCAGCTTGTGTTTGAATAGGTCCCCCGGTCTGTAGCCTGCAGACTTCCCAAAACTACAACTACTACAAGTCAAAGCTATTCCAAGTTATTCTCATCAAGGTCTAATCTACCACAAGTGTGCGTAGTATAAAGAGACTTACAGTGTCAACTCTTATCTATATCTTTACCAGCAACCACGCTGTGCCTGAATGTAGCAACAGTATATAACTATATACATGAGATATCAAGGTTACACCAGCTGTACATATATAATTATATACAGGATATATCCAGGTTATACCAGCTGTGCACATATAATTCTATATAGGAGATACCCAGGTTATACCAAATGTTCATATATAATTATATACAGTATATACCCAGGTTATACCAGCTGTACATATATAATTATATACAGGAGATCCCCAGGTTATAGCAGGTGTACATATATAATTATATACATGAGATACCCAGGTTATACCAGCTGTATATTTATAATTATATACAAGAGATACCCAGGGTATACCGGCTGTACATATATAATTATATACAGGAGATACCCAGGTTATACCAGCTGTACATATATAATTATATACAGTATATACCCAGGTTATACCAGCTGTACATATAAAATTATATATAGGAGATACCCAGGTTATATCAGCTGTGTGTATATATATATATATATATATATATATATATATATATATATATAT
>NC_091465.1:9046688-9094188 GCF_027789765.1 Dendropsophus ebraccatus
AGATAGATAGATAGATAGAAGATAGATAGATAGATAGATAGATAGAAGATAGATACATAGATAGATAGATAGACGAGATACTTTCTCCTGATCATTAAATATTTCTCCTCATGCAGAGCTATGTGCAGGGAGTTATAAGTGTCAGTAATAACGGATAGTGTAATGCAGCACAAGAGACTGATCTATAATAAAGTCCTATGCCCCGCCCCCGTCAGACATTATATTGGCGCTGGGAATAGGGGGGTGACCCCTTATTTGTGGTTTCCTCTGGTCCCTAAGACTCTGACTATGTCTCCATCCTCAGTACCAGACGTCTTACTGGCCCGGGGGGCATTCCCGTGTCTGACCGCAGGCTATAAGCTCATAAAATCTGCCAATGTTATAGTGATCGTGGCTCTGACACTTACTTTAAGAGTCCCGTAAAATCCGCCTATTAGATCTCACACTCCGACACCTCCAGCCGACACAGCGTTACAAAACCTTCAAGATCCATAAAAAGTATGGAAATTCTCAGGAAGAGGAATAATAATAATAAATGTCCGAGCCCCAGACGGACGTCACATCGTCCTGAGCTCCGAGAGATGGGGGTCCACCAAGGCAACGGTGGAGCAGGGGCCACCACTGCAGGGGTGGGGGCAGGGCCGTCTTAACAGCATTTTGGGCCCCTGGGCAGAGGTGCGAATTTGGCCTACCAACACCCCATCCCCCCCCCCCCCCCCGGCGCCGCCACCGCCATAAAAAAAAAGACATCTTTGCATATAGTGCCCCACATATTAGCCAATGCCCCCATATAGTGCCCCACATAGTAGCCAATCCCCCCATATAGTGCCCCCCATAGTAGCAAATGCCCCCATAGTAGCCAGTGCCCCCATAGTAGCCAGTGGCCCCCATAGTAGCCAGTGCCCCCATAGTAGCCAGTGGCCCCCATAGTAGCCAGTGGCCCCCATAGCAGTCAGTGTCCCCATAGTAGCCAGTGCCCCCCATGGTAGCCAGTGCCCCCATAGTAGCCAGTGCCCCCCATGGTAGCCAGTGCCCCCATGGTAGCCAGTGCCCCCATAGTAGCCAGTGCACCCCATGGTAGCCAGTGCCCCCATGGTAGCCAGTGCCCCCATATGGTAGCCAGTGCCCCCATAGTAGCCAGTGCACCCCATAGTAGCCAGTGCCCCCATAGTAGCCAGTGCCCCCATAGTAGCCAGTGCCCCGCATAGTAGCCAGTGCACCCCATAGTAGCCAGTGACCCCCATAGTAGCCAGTGCCCCCATAGTAGTCAGTGTCCCCATAGTAGCCAGTGCCCCCCATGGTAGCCAGTGCCCCCATGGTAGCCAGTGCCCCCATAGTAGCCAGTGCACCCCATGGTAGCCAGTGCCCCCATGGTAGCCAGTGCCCCCATAGTAGCCAGTGCCCCCATAGTAGCCAGTGCACCCCATAGTAGCCAGTGCCCCCATAGTAGCCAGTGCCCCCATAGTAGCCAGTGCCCCGCATAGTAGCCAGTGCACCCCATAGTAGCCAGTGACCCCCATAGTAGCCAGTGCCCCCATAGTAGTCAGTGTCCCCATAGTAGCCAGTGCCCCCCATGGTAGCCAGTGCCCCCATGGTAGCCAGTGCCCCCATAGTAGCCAGTGCCCCCATAGTAGCCAGTGCACCCCATGGTAGCCAGTGCCCCCATGGTAGCCAGTGCCCCCATAGTAGCCAGTGCCCCCATAGTAGCCAGTGCACCCCATAGTAGCCAGTGCCCCCATAGTAGCCAGTGCCCCCATAGTAGCCAGTGGCCCCCATAGTAGCCAGTGGCCCCCATAGTAGTCAGTGCCCCCATAGTAGCCAGTGCCCCCCATGGTAGCCAGTGCCCCCATGGTAGCCAGTGCCCCCATAGTAGCCAGTGCACCCCATGGTAGCCAGTGCCCCCATGGTAGCCAGTGCCCCCATAGTAGCCAGTGCACCCCATGGTAGCCGGTGCCCCCATAGTAGCCAGGGCCCCCCATAGTAGCCAGTGCCCCCATAGTAGCCAGTGCCCCCATAGTAGCCAGTGCCCCGCATAGTAGCCAGTGCACCCCATAGTAGCCAGTGCCCCCATAGTAGCCAATCCCTCCTGCCGAACAGAAAAACAACAAACCAGTTACTCACCTGTCCGCCGGCCCCAGCAGCTGATGTCTCCCCGCAGAGCGTCATCCTTCGGGCACAGGCAGCGGGGTACAGAGAGACTGACTGTGCCAGAAGTGTCGTGCAGCCTCCATCATGAATGACAGAGGCTGCACAACACATCCGGGACACAGTCTGCGTCTCTGTACCCCACTGCCTGTGCCCGGAGGATGACGCTCTGCGGGGAGACATCAGCTGCTGGGGCCGGGGACGGGTGAGTTCTGGGACCGCCCGCCCAGCTCGCCCCTTCTATGGCTGCTTAGCTGAGCCGATCAGAAGCCCAGGGAAGTGCTGCTCATTGCACTTTCCTGGGCTTATGATCGGCTCAGCTAAGCAGCGATAGAAGGGGCGAGCTGGGCGGGCGGAGGGGGTCGCTCAGGGCCGCTCACTATGCATATGCATAGTGAGCGACAATACAGGGGGCGGGCGGGACGGCTTCCTTGCGGTGCTCAGCCCTGCTTGGGAGCCGTCTTCGCTTTATAGGCCACTTTGGGAGGAAAAAAAGTGCATTTTAAAAAGCGAAAAATACGGGTATGTCACAGCGGGCAGGACGCAAGGGCCCCCGCCTATTAGATCTCACACTCCGACACCTCCAGCCGACACAGCGTTACAAAACCTTCAAGATCCATAAAAAGTATGGAAATTCTCAGGAAGAGGAATAATAATAATAAATGTCCGAGCCCCAGACGGACGTCACATCGTCCTGAGCTCCGAGAGATGGGGGTCCACCAAGGCAACGGTGGAGCAGGGGCCACCACTGCAGGGGTGGGGGCAGGGCCGTCTTAACAGCATTTTGGGCCCCTGGGCAGAGGTGCGAATTTGGCCTACCAACACCCCATCCCCCCCCCTCCCCAGCGCCGCCACCGCCATAAAAAAAAAGACATCTTTGCATATAGTGCCCCACATAGTAGCCAATGCCCCCATATAGTGCCCCACATAGTAGCCAATCCCCCCATATAGTGCCCCCCATAGTAGCCAATGCCCCCATAGTAGCCAGTGCCCCCATAGTAGCCAGTGGCCCCCATAGTAGCCAGTGCCCCCATAGTAGCCAGTGGCCCCCATAGTAGCCAGTGGCCCTCATAGTAGTCAGTGTCCCCATAGTAGCCAGTGCCCCCCATGGTAGCCAGTGCCCCCATAGTAGCCAGTGCCCCCCATGGTAGCCAGTGCCTCCCATGGTAGCCAGTGCCCCCATAGTAGCCAGTGCCCCCATAGTAGCCAGTGCCCCCCATGGTAGCCAGTGCCTCCCATGGTAGCCAGTGCCCCCATAGTAGCCAGTGCCCCCATAGTAGCCAGTGCCCCCATAGTAGCCAGTGCCCCGCATAGTAGCCAGTGCACCCCATAGTAGCCAGTGACCCCCATAGTAGCCAGTGCCCCCATAGTAGTCAGTGTCCCCATAGTAGCCAGTGCCCCCCATGGTAGCCAGTGCCCCCATGGTAGCCAGTATGGTATCAGTCATATATCAGTTCTATATCAGTCATAAATCAGTTTTATATCAGACATATCAGTTCTATATCAGTCATATATCAGTTCTATATCAGTCATATATCAGTCATATATCAGTCATATATCAGTTCTATATCAGTCATATATCAGTTCTATATCAGTCATATATCAGTCACATATTAGTCATATATCAGTTATAATCCTTTGGTCAGGGATCGGAATCCTTGAACCCTCTACCAGCTTTGAGAAGAGGATGGAACTGAGCAGAAGAATCCCCATGTACCAGACTTCTCTCCTCTGCCGATGGCTGATGATACATTAGGACAAGTCACCTGCCCCTGGTCCTAATACAAATAACCACTAGGTGGCAGCAACACTGTATAGAAAGTGCAGCATTGTCAGAGCAAATACAACAAGGCACAAAACAAAAATACAGTGGTACCTTGGTTTAAGAGTAACTTGGATTGAGAGCATTTTGGTTTAAGAGCTCACAGTTTTTCAAAATTGTGACTTTCTTTAAGAGCATTGCTTTGGTTTAAGTGCCCAGTGCGGTTTTTACACAGAAATGGCTATTCTGAATCCAGCCTTAGGGGTTATTCACAACATGTAAATGATCCCTAGTGATTGTACAGAGCCCACCACAACCCCTCCCTTCTCATCTATGTGTAGTGTCCCACAGACAGGTAAAAGTAATTCTGTCAGGTGCCAGAGTGGGTGCAGTGCCCAGCTCCAGCCACTAGGTGTCTCACTCCCCCTGTGCACAGCTGCAGTAGAGGAAGGTTTAGCCTGCACTCTCTCACACACACTCTCCTCCTGTGTTGGGCTTTAGACAGAGAAAAGGACAGACGTGTTTCCCAGTGTGAGAAACTATAGCAGCCATGCACTGTATAGGGGAGCAGTATGACCGGGCACTGTATAGGGGAGCGGTATGACCAGGCACTGTATGGGGGAGCTGTATGGGCACTGTATGGGGGAGCGGTATGACTGGGCACTGTATGGGGGAGCGGTATGACTGGGTACTGTATGGGGGAGCAGTATGACTGGGCACTGTATAGGGGAGCAGTATGGGCACTGTATGGGGGAGCAGTATGACTGGGCACTGTATAGGGGAGCGGTATGACTGGGCACTGTATGGGGGAGCAGTATGGGCACTGTATAGGGGAGCGGTATGACTGGGCACTGTATGGGGGAGCAGTATGACTGGGCACTGTATAGGGGAGCGGTATGACTGGGCACTGTATGGGGAGCGGTATGACTGGGCACTGTATAGGGGAGCAGTATGGGCACTGTATGGGGGAGCAGTATGACTGGGCACTGTATGGGGGGGCAGTATTACTGGGCACTGTATGGGGAGCGGTATGACTGGGCACTGTATAGGGGAGCAGTATGACTGGGCACTGTATGGGGGAGGGGTATGACCGGGCACTGTATAGGGGAGCAGTATGGGCACTGTATGGGGGAGCAGTATGACTGGGCACTGTATGGGGGAGCAGTATGACTGGGCACTGTATGGGGGAGCAGTATGGGCACTGTATGGGGGGGCAGTATTACTGGGCACTGTATGGGGAGCAGTATGACTGGGCACTGTATAGGGGAGCGGTATGACTGGGCACTGTATGGGAGAGCAGTATGACTGGGCACTGTATAGGGGAGCAGTATGACGGCACTGTATAGGGGAGCGGTATGACTGGGCACTGTATGGGGGAGCAGTATGACGGCACTGTATAGGGGAGCGGTATGACTAGGCACTGTATGGGGGAGCAGTATGACTGGGCACTGTATGGGGGAGCAGTATGACTGGGCACTGTATGGGGAGCGGTATGACTGGACACTGTATGGGGGAGCAGTATGACTGGGCACTGTATAGGGGAGCAGTATGACCGGGCACTGTATGGGGAAACAGTATGACTGGGCACTGTATGGGGAGCGGTATGACTGGGCACTGTATGGGGGAGCAGTATGACTGGGCACTGTATAGGGGAGCAGTATGACTGGGCACTGTATAGGGGAGCAGTATAACTGGGCACTGTATGGGGAGCGGTATGACTGGGCACTGTATAGGGGAGCAGTATGACTGGGCACTGTATGGGGGGAGCGGTATGACTGGGCACTGTATGGGGGGAGCGGTATGACTGGGCACTGTATGGGGGGAGCGGTATGACTGGGCACTGTATAGGGGAGCAGTATGACTGGGCACTGTATGGGGAGCGGTATGACTGGGCACTGTATGGGGAGCGGTACGACTGGGCACTGTATGGGGAGCGGTTTGACTGGGCACTGTATGGGGGAGCAGTATGGGCACTGTATGGGGGAGCGGTATGACTGGGCACTGTATAGGGGAGCAGTATGACTGGCCACTGTATGGGGAGCGGTATGACTGGGCACTGTATGGGGGAGCAGTATGTCTGGGCACTGTATGGGGAGCGGTACGACTGGGCACTGTATGGGGAGCGGTTTGACTGGGCACTGTAAGGGGGAGCAGTATGGGCACTGTATGGGGGAGCGGTATGACTGGGCACTGTATGGGGAGCGGTACGACTGGGCACTGTATGGGGAGCGGTTTGACTGGGCACTGTATGGGGGAGCAGTATGGGCACTGTATGGGGGAGCGGTATGACTGGGCACTGTATAGGGGAGCAGTATGACTGGGCACTGTATGGGGAGCGGTATGACTGGGCACTGTATGGGGGAGCGGTATGACTGGGCACTGTATGGGGAGCGGTATGACTGGGCACTGTATGGGGAGCGGTATGACTGGGCACTGTATGGGGAGCGGTATGACTGGGCACTGTATGGGGAGCGGTATGACTGGGCACTGTATGGGGGAGCAGTATGACTGGGCACTGTATGGGGAGCGGTATGACTGGGCACTGTATGGGGGAGCAGTATGGCTGGGCACTGTATGGGGGAGCAGTATGACTGGGCACTGTATGAGGGAGCTGTATGACTGGGCACTGTATGGGGAGCAGTATGACTGGGCACTGTATGGGGAGCGGTATGACTGGGCACTGTATGGGGAGCAGTATGGCTGGGCACTGTATAGGGGAGCAGTATGACTGGGCACTGTATGAGGGAGCTGTATGACTGGGCACTGTATGGGGAGCAGTATGACTGGGCACTGTATGGGGAGCGGTATGACTGGGCACTGTATGGGGGAGCGGTATGACGGCACTGTATAGGGGAGCGGTATGACTGGGCACTGTATGGGGGAGCGGTATGACTGGGCACTGTATGGGGGAGCGGTATGACTGGACACTGTATGGAGAGCGGTATGACTGGACACTGTATGGGGAGCGGTATGACTGGGCACTGTATGGGGAGCGGTATGACTGGGCACTGTATGGGGAGCGGTATGACTGGGCACTGTATGGGGAGCGGTATGACTGGGCACTGTATGGGGAGCGGTATGACTGGGCACTGTACAAATATTTGGTACTTTTAGGCACTAGTTGATTTGAAAGAATTTTTTTTTATTTGTAAACTACCTTTTATTTGATTTTATATTATTTGTGAACTTCCCTTTTAGGCTGCATTCACACGTCCAGGATATACATCCAGCTTCCGAAGTGTATATAACTTATAGGATTGTAAAGTGCTGCGGAATATGTTGGCGCTATAATTGTTTATTATTAGTAGGATGTCATGGAGGTGTGAACATAACCTAAGACTATTATCACGAACATCAGTTTCTAGAATCCAAAAGCAAAATAAAAATAAAAATTTTTGTTACAATAAATAAAAAGTAATTTAAAAAATGCAAAAAAAATAAATAAATAATAAAATAATAATTTGGTTGTGTTGCATGCTGGGTTGTTGCATTGTCCCTGTAGACAGTAGCAGAGGCGGTGGCAGCGGGGTGTGTGCAGACGGCAGCCTGTCCTTGTGTTTATAGTCACTCAGGCAACAAGACACATGGGAGGTGCGGGGAGGAGCAGCTGCTGAGCCTGCACACTCACCTATATATACTGTAGGACTCTCCAGGATATAAGATATATATATATATATATATACATACTTACTGTAACTTCCAGGACCCTGCTGCCATGGAATGATCTCCAGGAGCGGCCTCAGGCTCCAGGGGCCACATGTAAGTAATGGATACAATGTATCTCTGCTCCCCATTGTTTCTTTGTTTTGCTTTGTTATCTCACTGATACTTTGTTCTCTCGCTGATTCTCGGGACTTTGTGGTTACTTGGACCCTTCTTATAACTCTCTGAGGGTCCGGTACAGAGGCCGAGCCCCCGCCATGATGAATATGGACTAAGTACACTAATAAAGCGGACAAAGGGGAACAATGGGCGAGAGGGATGGGGGATTATAGGGGAATCTGGATAAAGGGTCCCGGAGGGATGGGGGATGGTAATGAGAGGAAAAGGCCTGGTAATAGTCACTGGGTTATACTCAGTGGAGGTGCTTGGGAGCTATTGTTATCTGGTGTCAGCCAAAGTGTGTTCATACATTTAGATTTGGTATTGCAATTATTGGCTCCAAAGTCGGAATGGATGATAACTGCAGGATATATATCTATATATATATATATATATATATATATACTGAGGTCTTCTAGATACAGCACTGCAGCTTTAGGTTGTGTTCATACATTGCAGTACTGCGTCAGTTCAGTGAGGAGGTTGCAGTACTGCGATGTGTGTGAACAGAGGATACAGCTGGTGGGAGTGACTGGCAATGGGCGCCATTATAGGTGCAGGGTCCTTTAAAGGAACTTTATGCAGAGTTTGTGCTCAGATGGGATAGGAGCAATACTCTGCAGTATACACACATTGCAGGATGGATTCTGGGGGGTTCTATGTCGTATATCCATGAAGGATGTTTCCACAATGCATTGAGCAGTGCCCAGCAGGTGCCATATAATATGGGCGTCAGGATAGTTCTCCCATTTGCCCAATATAAGTCTCAGGGTTTGGTGGATGGGACAGCGCACACCTCCACACTATTCCAATGAGTGCACTATGGGACCCTATGTATGATGCACACCTCTATCATTGCTATACATTGGATATATCCATCGTAGATTCCCCCTACCCTCAGAGTATATATGTGACATACACAGTGTGAGCTTAGCCTTACAGACATACTATGTGCACTGTCAATCAAATCCGACTCAATCAATCTAATAATCCATGGAGCGAATGTTGCTGGGTGGGTGTGGGTGGGAGATCTATTCCTCCCGCTGTATCTCAGGAACGTAGCGAGTGAGACCCGGTGCAATCAGTAACTTTTGACCCATCTGAGAACATGCCAGACATTGCTGCACAGTATCACTTTATTTGGATGACATTTCCTTACATACCCGCACAGTTCTTGTCCTCTATAATAATACAGTGCATGTCTTATTGCAGGATGTCTTAGGAGAGGATGGGAACTGGTTCATAATCACAACAAGACAAAGGCAGCACGAGGGTCCCACAGGTGGTGAACCCCATTCCCCTCAGCCCACTTAGCTTTTCTCTCTACTTTATACTTCCCTTGTCCCTGCTTTGCATGGATTTAGTGGCCTTGTCTCAACTGGATTAACGTTCCAATCCCTGGCATCCAATGGTTTAGTCCCCCCAATCCCTGACATCTAATGGTTTAGTCCCCCCAATCCCTGGCATCCAGTGGTTTAGTCCCCCCAATCCCTGGCGTCCAGTGGTTTAGTCCCCCCAATCCCTGGCGTCCAGTGGTTTAGTCCCCCCAATCCCTGGCGTCCAGTGGTTTAGTCCCCCAATCCCTGGCATCCAGTGGTTTAGTCCCCCAATCCCTGGCATCCAGTGGTTTAGTCCCCCAATCCCTGGTGTCCAGTGGTTTAGTCCCCCAATCCTTGGCATCCAGTGGTTTAGTCCCCCCAATCCCTGGCGTCCAGTGGTTTAGTCCCCCCAATCCCTGGCGTCCAGTGGTTTAGTCCCCCAATCCC
The DNA here is from genome assembly GCF_027789765.1 of Dendropsophus ebraccatus. Taxonomy (NCBI): domain Eukaryota; kingdom Metazoa; phylum Chordata; class Amphibia; order Anura; family Hylidae; genus Dendropsophus; species Dendropsophus ebraccatus. The sequence goes on from NC_091465.1 coordinate 9,056,184, forward strand.
TGGTGTCCAGTGGTTTAGTCCCCCAATCCTTGGCATCCAGAGGTTTAGTCCCCCAATCCCTGGCGTCCAGTGGTTTAGTCTCACAGTCCCTGGTGACTAGTTTAGGCCCCAAATACCTGGGGTTCAGTGGTTTAGTCCTCCAATCCATAGCGATCAGTGGTTTACTCTCCTATTCCCTGGCGTCCAGTGGTTTAGTCTCCTATTCCCTGGCGTCCAGTGGTTTAGTCTCCTATTCCCTGGCGTCCAGTGGTTTACTCTCCTATTCCCTGGCATCCAGTGGTTTAGTGATGCAGAATGAAGATTTGCATTAGGATTTCTCCTGATACGATGCTGGTATCCAGTGTTAGACCGGGGGGAAGGGGGGGCACCTATTTTTTTTCCTTACTTCATTTTGTTTTCCTTTTTGGAATTAGATTCTACAGCAGATGAAGGAGCCATGTCCCAAGACACCTTCGTAGCTTGCAAGGAATAGAGATGTCCGGTCAAGACGTCCCCAGCCGATTGTGCCGTGAAGCCCACCAGCATCTACTTAACAATGAACACTTCTTGGCCTCGGCATTCTATATGGCGGCTTTTAGCTGTAACGCGCCCATTGCTCTTCAAAGAGTAAAATCCCTGGACGATGGGCAATACCATTCTGTAATTGCAACTCTGGAACAATGGTGCCTGGGAGAAAGCGAGATCCCCAAAATCAAGTGTGACGGCATGGCCATCGTCTCGCTGAACCCGGGAATAGCAGCCGTCTTCCTTTCTACCCTCTATCCAAATAATTTTGCTGCCTCCTTGTTCAAGATGGGCACCTTCCTGAAAAGTGGGCGCTATGAGGACGTAGTGATGAGATGTAACTCCTTACTGAATACGTACCCACAGCACTCGCTAGAACTCCTGTTGACTAGAGGTCTTGCTTGGATCCTGTCCCAAAGTTATTCAAGAAATGGGTTGGTTGACTACATCCAAGTCTTCACAAAGTACAAGGAGGAAGCTAGGCAATACATCTATACTAAGCAGAGAGACCACCTGCCCCAGATCATCAGTGCCTTCCATAGCTATATCTCCTCTTACGAGAACAATAACACGGAAGTCAACGCCAACGTCTTCCTTCATGACTGTTATAGTTTTCTGGCTGCCTTGACTCCTGATGACCTCCAGATATGTAAAACCCAAGCCGCTCATCTCTTCGAGGAATGTAAGTTTGAGGAGTGTATAGCCGTATATTCCAGAGCCATCGAGGCCTTGTCCTTGGAGACCAAACTGAAGGAGGAGAAGATTTCTTTGCTGTTGGTGGACCGGGCAGCGGCCTACTACTCCTTAGGTTGCCGCACCAAAGAAATGGTGCAGGACTTAGCAGAGGCCTTCAGAGTAAGCCCGGGTCATGCCAGGAGACGGTTCATGGAGATCTTCTCCGCTGCAGACATAGCTAGAGTAATGGAGCGTTCCAAGACCTGCATCGAAACAGAGTTTGGGGACTTTAGGGAAGCCATAAGAGCACGGCCGGAGTTGAGGTCGGACACCGGTACAGAGCTTCTCTTCCCAATTGTACAGGCGCTGGAGTTCCTAATCCAATGCTCTACGGACAGTAGACGGGAGATGAACGTGCGTCTTGCAGACTGTAAACTCCTTTCCGGAGACTTCCGGACCTGTCTGGATATTTGCAACCAGTTGATTAACTCGGAGATTAAGACTTATCAAAACACCTTGTACGTCCTCCGAGGCTTCTGTCACTTTCACAGTAATGAACATCAGCCGGCCCTGAAGGATTTTCAGAAGATTATAGAAGACGAGTCGCCGCATCCTTCTAGCTGTGTGAGGGCGCTCTGTGGGAGAGGACTAATCCGGATGGTAAGCGGAAACTCCTATCTGACCGCTCTGGATTACGTTACCGCCTGCAAGCTGAAATTAGATGAAACCTTACTGACCATTAAAACCTATGTACCCTGGAACCAGAGAGGCCTTCTGTACAAGGTCCTACAGGAGGAAGGGGAGAAGATGCTGCACAGGAAGCCCAGTACCAATGAACACGGACTATCGAGTAAAAATAACACTGCAGAGACTGACGAAGACTCTGAAGAATGGTAAGGACCAACTACACGTTCCTACATGCTACATATATCTATAGGGGAGACCCCATTGCTGTATAAGAGGACAGCAGTAGTATGTCTGAGTATCAGAGAAAAATCAGATCTCAGCTATCTCCTTTATACACTGGTGTCACATGACGCTGCAATGCTGTACAGATCACTTTACTGCGGCCTCCTCTTATCACCACAGGCACAACAGGAAGTCTCAGCTTAGTTTTACCCCCAGTGGTGAGAATGAGAACTGCAAGATATCAGGATTATTTTAAAATATAGATAGAAACATGGAAAATTAGAAAAAATGTCACCAACAATTCTTAAAAAATTATGTTTAACATAAAAAGTTTATTTATACAATAAGTCATTTCCTAATGACACATTTCCTTTAAGATGGCAGCCAGGGACCCAGTGAATTACTGATAGTAGTCAATTACTATGGAATTCCATGCGTTCCATTCATTGTATAGCAGCCGCATGAAATAAACTGTACACACAATGTAAAGTGCGGCTCCGGTCGCACCTTACATTGTCTGCAATGGTTAATTGGAATGTGAGCACATCACAATGTGCCCGTATTCCAACTATAAAGAAGTGATGTACTGCAGTACCATCCGAGTCTAAGACAGCGGCCGTTCTGTGACATAGCCATGTCACCTGAACCTGTGAATAAGGCCTTAGGGAGCTGTATGAGACTCTTTACAGCGCCCCTCTTGTTGATAGACTGTGACTGGTATTGCTGCATTCAAGTGAATCATGATTTCCTATTGAAGGACACTACAGTCTGCCTCTTCCCAGGCTGAACTGGCTGATAACAGGGAACAGTAGTTTTAGTTTTTATATAATTTTACTGAAAGAGTAGTAGATGCTTGGAGGAAACTTCCAGCAGATGTGGTACAGTAATAAAGGTGATGATATAAGGGCAGACTAGATGGCCCAGCTCTGCTGACAGTCTTCTATGTTCCTATGTGACAGTGACGTGTCGGGCGTGCACCAGCTGGCCAGTCTCCTGATGATGCTGGACCCCACGGATGATGTGTGTCGGATACTGTGCACGGACGCCCTCTACCGAATGGATCGTATCGAAGAAGCTCACAAGATGCTTTCCTTGGCCCTCAGCAGCAGTTCTCAGAGATCTCCGGTCCTGGCCCGGCTGGCACTGCTGCAGTTCAAGAAAGGTTTCATCTATGACGGGAACCAGGTACTGCATGCAACTCTGCTCTCTACCAGCAGGTGTCAGCATCGCTCCATTACAGTGAATGATTCCTAGCCTAGACATAGGGAACCTTTAGCCCTCTACCTGTTGCAAAACTACAACTCCTACTATGCCTGGATAGCCGAGGGCCGAAAGTTCCCTATCCATGAGTTACATACTTCTAATACAGGGATGGGGAACCTGCGGCCCCCCCAGCTGTTGCAAATCTACAACTGTCCAGGCATGATGGGAATTGTAGTTTTGCAACAGCTGGAGGGCCACAGGTTCCCTATTACTGTTCTAATATGTCATGTGACCTGTCAGAAGTTGTGATCAATGGGGTCTGCGCGCTGAGACCCCAACCAAAGGGTCAGAACAGTCAGCGGAGCCCTGTGCCCCTTCCTATCTGCTCAGTTACAATTAAAATTGAGGCTTAAAGGGGTACTCCAGTGAAAATTTTCTTTCAAATCAGAAAGTTATGTAGATTTGTAATTTACTGATAATTAAAAATCTCCAGTCGTCCAGTACTTATTAGCTGCTGTATGTCATGCAGGAAGTGGTATATTCTCTCCAGTGTGACACAGTGCTCTCTGCTGCCACCTCTGTGCATGTCAGGAACTGTCCAGAGCAGCAGTAAATCCCCATAGAAAACCTCTGCTGCTCTGGACAGTTCCTGACATGGACAGAGGTGGCAGCAGAGAGCACTGTGTCACACTGGAAAGAATACACCACTTCCTGCAGGACATACAGCAGCTGATAAGTTCTAGAATACTGGAGATTTATAAGTAGAAGTAAATTACAAATCTGTATAACTTTTTAAAACCAGTTGATTTGAAAGAAAAAGATTTCGGCTAGAGTACCCCTTTAAACTCTTTTCAAGGGTTTTTAACTTTGTTTTTGAGCATTTTTCTGCATGTTCTTCTATTACGGAGCATTTTTGGAGCTTTGATACTTTTTTTTATGTTTTTTTCTATGTTTTATGCAAATCAGGTTTATGTCTACAGTATTCAATCAATGAATCTGATTTACTTGCAGGAAATACATGACATGACCGCATTAGGCTCGGTTCACACTACGTTTTTTTTTGCAATCCTTTGTTTTTCGTCTGTTGCATTTGTGAGCCTTCGTTTTGATCTGTTTTTCCATTGACTTCCAAAAAAGTCTATTCCCGTCTTTCATTTTTTTTTTTTTTTTTTTTTTAATAATGGAATTCAATGGAAAAACGGATCAAAACAGATGCTCACAAATGCAACAGTTTTTTAGACAAGCAAACAAGTGTGCTGGACTATCGGAATTTCTGAATTATTGGATTTCAGATTAAAGGAAGTGTATTTAGTAATGTGCTCCATGATCATCATATAATAGTTTCACATAGAAAAAGGAACAAAAGTGACCTCAGTAAAAAACGGCAAGATATAAGATATCTTACCAGCTACACATACCTGAATAATAATCGTTATATTTATATAGGAGCCAACATATTGTGCAACACTTTACAATTCTGGGGGGGCGTACATAACAAAAACATTTCCATTGCAGAGATACACCTGTAACCATCAAGTCAAACATGAGAAATGAGGGTCCTGCTGGTAAGAGCTTAGTCTATGAGAAGGGAAACCCCTCACCCATCACTGCCTGATCATGGTAGCTCAGATGTACTACAGAATGACTGTGATATTTCATTTTATTATAGAAATCAGGAGAGCAAAGAACATTATAGTAGGAAGGAATCAGTAACCTACTGATTCAATGGCCAATTGTTGTGTGTGATCTCCGCCAGCAGATGGCAGCAGAGCTGTATTTTCTATTATACTATCTGCTGATTGTAGTGCCAGTACAGGTGCTGTGTGTGCCTCCTGTATCCCATGCTCAGCAGGGGACATACTGAATTTAAAGGGATTATCCAGCACTACAAAAACATAGCCACTTTCTTTCCAAGACTGCACCACTCTTGTCTCCAGGTCAGGTGCGGTTTGCAGTTAAGCTCCATTCACTTCAATGGAACTGAGTTACAAAACCTGCATCCAAACTGGAAACAAAAGCGTTGCTGTCTCTGGAAGAAAGTGGCCATGTTTTTGTAGCACTGGATAACCCTTTTAAGGCTGGGTTCAGTGCTACCTGTTGTGACCATTAGGTGTTGATCTGTAAGCACTTATGCTATTGTACTAGATCACTCCCCAATGGATGCAGCAAGAAGCTAGGATTTGTAGTATGAAGAGGTTAAAGGGCTTATCTAAGATTAGGAAAATCACAAAAGCACAGCTACTTTCTTGCAAAAACAGCGCCACCCCTGTCCTCAGGTTGTGTGTGGTATTGCAATAAAGCTCAATTAACTTCAATAGAACCAAGCTGCAATACTGCACACAACCTGAGGCACTGTTTCTGGTAGAAAACAGCCAAGTGTTTCTAAGCCTGGATAACCCCTTTAAGGCTAGAATTGCACGTAACGTATCCGCAGTGTATGTCACGCTATGAGTTTGCAGCAAATTCCGCAGCGGATACCTCTCCTGTAATTTCCAATGTGATTACATACTCGCAGCAGGATTGTCATCCCGCTGCCAGTACTTATCAGCTGCTGTATGTCCTCCAGGAAGTGGTGTATTCTTTCCAGTCTGACACAGTGCTCTCTGCTGCCACCTCTGTCCATGTCAGGAACTGTCCAGAGCAGGAGAGGTTTTCTATGGGGATACTGCTGCTCTGGACAGTTCCTGACATGGACAGAGGTGGCAGCAGAGAGCACTGTGTCAGACTGGAGAGAATACACCACTTCCTGGTGACTGGTGACACCAGTAGATTTGAAAGAAAAAGATTTTTGCCGGAGTTTCCCTGCAGTCCCAACAATGAACAGCAGGGCGGTACACTTTATGGTTACAGATATTGAATATCATTGCTGTATTGATGTGCAGAGATGGTATATAGTTAAGCTATTCAGAACTGTGACAAGGCTGGGTGGCAATTGTACTGGCCGCCATATTGTTTATCACCCAGAATCGGATAGGACTTACATTTTCGACTACCAGACAATGATGATTGGAGAATTTATATTTGCTGGGATCCCTCCTTATTACATTGCAGATTCTGTTTAAATCAAGGATAGGAAACCTGCTGCAAAACTGCAACTCCCATCATGCCTGGACAGTTAAAGGCCAGACAACAGTTGTGCAGGCATGCTGGGGGTTGTAGTTCTGCAGCAGGTTCCCTATCCCTGACATTAATCCTCTCTACCTCTATGTGACTCCTGTTTCTCAGCTGATAAAGAAGGTGATCCAGCTGGGCGACACGTCCTGCCTCCTCCCCATCATGGATATATTCAAGGAAGACGACCGCAGACTGATGCAGAATCACTGTCACTCCAAGGCTCTGGCCATTCTGCAAAGCAAACAAGGGGAGGCCTATGTGAAGGAAGCCGTCGCCTACCTGTCCTTCGCCATCATCGCATCAGGTAAAATATAGGCTAAATATATATATTTTCAAATCAACTAGTATAGATGTGTAATTTATTTCTAATTAAAAGTCGCCAGTCTTCCAGTACTTATCAGCTGCTGTATGTCCTGCAGGAAGTGTTGTGTTCCCTCCAGTCTGACACAGTGCTCTCTGCTGCCACCTCTGTCCATGTCAGGAACTGTCCAGAGCAGCAGCAAATTCCCATAGAAAACCTCTCCTGCTCTGGACAGTTCCTGACATGGACAGAGGAGGCAGCAGAGAGCACTGTGTCACACTGGAAAGAATACACCACTTCCTGCAGGCCATACAGCAGCTGATAAGTACTGGAAGACTGGAGATTTTTAAGTAGAAATAATTTATAAATCTATATAACGTTCTGGAACTAGTTGATTTGAAAAAAAAAGTGACCTTAAAAGTTCCCCTTTAAAGTGTCCCTCTAACTTTTAAAATGCTAAAGATTTTGATCAGTCGGGGTCTGGGTGAAGGTAAGTAAGTGCTTCACTCCCCAGCTTTGATTATCCGGGTGTACAAGCTCAGTCTGGTGGCCTGCAATTTTGACACTGTTGCTCCAGGACAGGTCCAAAATCTTTAAAGTGACAGTCACCATTTAAAGAGAGAAAGAGAAAACCTACACTGATAGGAGACAACTAGCTGATCTGTGTGACCCCCAACTGATTAAGAGAACAGAGGTCAATTGCCCCCTGAGGGAAGGAAGCGGCAGAGCGCTGCTCCATTCATTCTCTGAGTACAGCGCTGAGCTATGATTGGTCCCATAGAAAGTGACTGAAGCAGTAGCTGTGTGTATATATATATATATATATATCCACTATGATTAACATTGAGGATCCCTGCAGTCGGACCCCAACTGATCAGTTCACTATCCCCTATCTTGTTTGTTTGTTTTTGGTTTTCTGTTTTATACATTTTTAAATTTGGAATACCCCTTTAATAGAAGGGTGATGGGTCCCCAGTTCTGGTCTCTTATTAATCAGTGAGACTGGAGAGCGTCTCTTATTCTGGAGGACTTGACACATCTCATTTGTATAAGAGAGGTGTAATACTCTTTTTCACCTTTGGGGGTGCTGTGAGCAAAGTCAACACTCGCATCCTGATCATTGGAGATCCCAGCAGGCAGCAGAGCTACCATTAGTAGTAGCCCCCGAGTCCTCCACCAGTGACAGCCTGGTAGACATATTACTCTGCTGTTTCTTATCCGTATCCTGGAAAGCTGGATAACGACCAATATGGCTGCCATAGCAGAGACCCAGCTTTCCAAATATACTGAATGACAATTCTGTATCATGGTGCTTGTCATCCGTTATGGCAGGTTTGTCATTCAGGAGGCTACTGCCGGTCACCCAGCTTTCCTGGGTGCAGATTTGGCTGATGCGATGACTCGAGGAATTAATTGGAGATTTTACCCTTTTATAAGGAAAACCGAATATAATAGATGCGGAAACAGCAGGTGAAATCCCTTCCTATTAACCTGACGCCGCGCAACTTCAAAGGGGTCATTGTCATATTGCAGACGGCTCGTCACGTTGCGGATCATCAAAGTCAGGGAGAAAGGACTGGAATAATAATGGGGAATGGAACTTACCCATAGTCCTCAGCGGCTGGAGGTGGAGGTGCTGCTGTGGGATCAGGACACTAGAGCTGGATTATGTGTTTGTGTGATGATTTTTTTGTTTTTTTACATTTATCTATTTTTGTATATGTTGTTATTTGATTTATTATTTTTTTATTTTTGAATTTTCCATAAATCCCAGTAGGGAATTTTACCGTGAGATCACATGATCACTGATAAATACACCGCAGTACGGCTGCATAACACTGACCGGCATCCTGCTGGGCTCTGCTGCTGGCAGGGTGTGATAGGTGTACCAAGATGGCGGACATTAGGCTAGTGGTTCCCGTGACTATTTATTAGCATACTAAGGGAAGTGGGGGGGGGGGGGGGGCAGTGGGGGGGTTCAAAGAGGGATCCTCCTCCTTCTAACCAGGTGACCACCGAATTTAAATATTCCCATCTCAACTAACATAGTCAATTTTGTAGGACTCTTAAGGATTTTTGCAACTACACTGAAATTCTCTTCTTCTCCTGATACACTGCTCTTACCCTCCTATTGTTGACATCTCATTGTCTAGGTAACCGATCACCACTCTGCTCTAAAAGCAGTGGTGGAGCTGGTATATGTTGGTATATGTTGCAGTGAAATGATTTGATCAAATCCCGGGAAATGATGAAATGACCGCGCCGTTCCATTATTTCCCTAGGGAACTGATCAAATCACTGACCCCTTTCAGGGAAATTATGGAACAAACTCTATAATTTCCCCCGCGACATAGAATTTGCTTACCGTATCCCCTCTCTGCTCCTCCCAGCCCGTCCGCCTCTGCCACCTCTCTGCTACCCGTTCCGCTCATTTCCCCGTTACACACCTCCTGCTCCCCCAGCCTGACCGCTCCGCTCCCCGTCCCCCTCTGCCGCCATATGCCTGCCGGGAGGTGTGTTGCTCTGCTCACCGTCCGCCCAGCCCTGCCACATGCCTCCTGCTCCCCCAGCCTGTCCGCTCTGCTCCCTGTCCGTCACTGCTGCCTTTCTGCTCCCCGTGCGCCCTCGCCACCGTACGCCTGCCGAAAGGTGTGCCACTCTGCTCCCCGTCTGCCCCGTGACATGCCTCCTGCTCCCCCGGCCTGTCCGCTCTGCTCTCCGTCCGGCCCAATGCAGTATGCCTGCCGGGAGGTGTGCCACTCCGCTCCCGGTCTGCCTTAGGTCCCGTCCGCCCCTCCCTGCGACACGCCTCCTGCTCCCAAAGGAGTCCGCTCTGCTCCCCGTCCACCTTGCTGCCATATGCCTGCCAGGGAGTGTGCCGCTCTGCCCCCGGTCCCGTCCACCTTGCTGCCATATGCCTGCAAGGGAGTGTGCCGCTCTGCTCCCCGTCCACCCCGTTGCCATATGCCTGCCAGGGGGTGTGCCACTCTGCTCCCCCATCCGCCCCACCGCCATATGCCTGCCGTGGAGGTGTGCCCCTCTGCTCTCCCGTCCGCCACCAAATGTAGAGCCGGGCCACTCCTTGATCGTTCATTTCCGTCATTTACCTGAAAGGGGTCAGGCATTTAATCAAATGTCTAAGGAAATGATGGAACGCGCGGTCATTCCATCATTTCCCAGGATTTGATCAAATCCCTGGATTCCATCATTTCACTGCAGCATATACAGTGAGTCCAAGAAGTATTTGATCCCTTGCTGATTTTCTTTGTTTTCCCACTAATAAAGACACTATCCTTCAGCACTTTTAATGGTAGATATATTCTAACATGGAGAGACAGAATATCAAGAAAAAATCCAGAATATAATTTTAAAGAATATATTTTAATTAATTTGTATTTCAACGAGGAAAATAAGTATTTGATCCCTCTTGCCAAACACACTCAATACTTAGTGGCAAAGCCTTTGTTTGCAAGCACAGCGGTGAGACGTTTGTTGTAGTTAACCACAAGTTTAGCGCACACACCAGGGGGAATTTTGGCCCACTCTTCTTTGCAGATTCTCTCTAAATCATGAAGGTTGGTGGGCTGTCGCTTGGCAACTCTGACCTTCAGCTCCCTCCATAGATTTTCCATCGGATTGAGGTCTGGCGACTGGCTGGGCCACTCCATGACCTTAATGGGATTTTTCTTGAGCCAATCCTTTGTTGCCTTTGCTGTATGTTTAGGGCCGTTATCATGTTGGAAGACCCAACCACGGCCCATTTTCAGAACCCTGGCAGAGGGGAGGAGGTTGTCCCTCAGGATTGTGCGGTACATGGCTCCATCCATCTTCCCAGTGATGCGGTGAAGTAGCCCTGTACCCTTGGCAGAGAAACACCCCCAAAACATTATGCTTCCACCTCCATGCTTGACGGTGGGCACAGTGTTCTTGGGGTCATAGGCAGCATTTTTCTTCCTCCACACATGGCGGGTGGAGTTGAGGCCAAAAAGTTCAATTTTGGTCTCATCTGACCACAAAACCTTCTCCCAATAACTTGGTTCATCTTTCAAATGATCATTGGCATACTTGAGGCGCGCCTCCACATGTGCTCTCTTCAGCAGGGGTACCTTTCGGGCACTGCAGGATGTGAATCCATTGTTGCGCAAAGTGTTGCCAATTGTTTCCTTGCAAACTGTGGTCCCAGCTGCCTTCAGGTCATTTGCTAACTCCTGCCGAGTGGTTGCAGGACGATTTCTGACTGTTCTCAGCATCATTGCCACCCCACCAGGCGAAATCTTCTTTGGAGCACCGGGCCGAGGTCTGTTTGTCATGTTATACTCTTTAAACTTTCTGATAATTGCACCAATAGTTGTTACTTTCACATCCAACACCTTACTAATCTTTTTGTAGCCCATTCCAGCTTTGTGAAGGTCAACAATTCTGACTCTGAGGTCCTGTGACAGCTCTTTGGTTTTACCCATGTTGGAGACTTGAAATCTGTGTGATCTGTCTGATTCTGTGGACAGTTGTTTTTCACACAAGTGATTAGTGAGAACAGGTGGCTTCAGGTCAGGTAACAAGTTGATTGGGAGTGTCTAACTGGTCTGTAAAAGCCAGAACTGCTAATGAATACTAAGGGATCAAATACTTATTTCACTCCATGAAATACAAATCAATTAATATATATTCCTTAGATTTATTTTCTGGATTTTCTTTTTAATATTCTGTCTCTCCATGTAAGAATACATCTACCATTAAAAGTATAGAATGATCATGTCTTTATTAGTGGGCAAACAAAGAAAATCAGCAAGGGATCAAATACTTCTTGGACTCACTGTATATATATAGCTATGGTATACATATTTATATATCTATTTACATATCTAATACAGTATCGATATACTATATTGCTATATCTTTATACATCTACATTACAGCTTTATATACAAGTATAACTATATTAATTGAAATGGGAATATCCCTTTAAATGGTTAGATGGCAGGGACCAGAGTTATCGCTAATTCTGGCCGTTGCATCATGTGTAATATACAGCTAACACCCACCCTTACTGGTTGAGAGTCTTGGCCGTGCTATGTGTCGCCTCTCCATGTGTATAGGGATCGTCGGTGACTTTATTATTGATGAAATGACCGACTCTCCAATCATTGAGGATTCGATCTTTAATAATCAGCTGGTTGCAGGGGCCACAATGCAGGAGTTACAATATGTATGGAGAAAACAATGAAGAGGCCCTTTAAGCAGCCAATCAGAGGGGTGCCGCAGATCAGACCTTCACTCATCTGACATCTTCTAGGGAAAGGTCATAAATATTATCATCCCGAGAAACCCATTTAATGCAAGGAAAACTTAAAGGGGTCCTCTGGGCCAGTGAAAGAAATGTGCTAATTTCTTCAGCTGCCTTAAAGGGGTTATCCAGCGCTACAAAAACATGGCCACTTTTCCCCCTACTGTTGTCTCCAGTTCAGTTGCAGATTTAAAAGAAAAAAATATTTTAATGGAGTACCGCTTTAAGTGTCTGGAGACATGACAGCACCGTACACAGGAAACAACAGCCAATTACTGGCTTATTACCGTAACAATTCTTTGTTTTTGCTGCTATGATCTATATATTACTTTATTTTACTATTATTATTAGCATTATCCTTATTACTTGCAGTAGTATATGATTACATGTGACCAGTTTTCTCTATGACATCACTATACACTGGGTGATTCTGTGTGATGGCAGGTGGTCCGGAGAACACGGAGTCAATGTCTCTCTCACCCTGCGGAGCACGTTGCTCTGGTAGCTGAGGAGATAACATTCCTCCTTGTAACGTTCTTGTGTCTTCTCTCCATCAGGCGGACACGCCAAGGACTCCTTACTGGCCAGAGCCAGATGTTACGGTCAGCTGGGACAGAAGAAAACCGCCATCTATGACTTCAATAATGTCCTGAAGGAGGAACCCGGCAGCGTGGAGGCACTGTGTGGGAAGAGCTTAGTGTACGCCACGCTGAACCAGCAGAAGGTAACCTTACTCTTAGCTTAAAGGGGTTCTCCAACTTTTAACACTAGATCATTTTGAGGTACTGATTCATTTTCTTAGCATCTTAAAGGGGTTGTTCACATTTTATTTTTATTTTTCAGATCAACTGGGATTTTTTAAATTTACTTCTATTAAAAAAAAAAAATCTCAAATATTCCAGTACTTATCAGCTGCTGTATGTCCTGCAGGAAGTGGTGTATTCTTTCCAGTCTGACACAGTGCTCTCTGCTGCCACCTCTGTCTATGTCAGGAACTGTCCAGAGCAGCAACAAATCCCCATAGAAAACCTCTCCTTCTCTGGACAGTTCCTGACATGGACAGATGTGGCAGCAGAGAGCACTGGAAAGAATACACCACTTCCTGCATGGTCATACAGCAGCTGATAAGTACTGGATAACTTTTTTTAAGAGAAGTAAATTACAACTCTCTGGCACTTTCTGGTACTAGTTGATTTGAAAGAAAAATCCCTTTAATAACGTCGGGCGCTCATTGTATCCCCTGTATACAGTAAACTACTGGGTTTCTGCAGCCACCTCTAGAGGGCGCAGTACACAGAGATACTGGCAAATAGCTGAGACTGTATGGGTAATAGCAGTGTTACAAATGTATAGTAAGAATAGAAAGAGGAGAGGTAGATGGGAGGTGGCCATGATATTGCACGCTCTCTGATTCTTCCTGTGTGAAACAGAGACAGCTGATTGGTCAGAGCACACAGCACAGTAGGACGAGCCCGCCCACTCGCACAGTAATAGGGAGACAGGATATGTGAAGGAAGGCCATAGCTCTGTGTGGTGGCTGTATACACAAAATTGTAGGACTTTTCAGATGCACAACCCATGGCTGCTTCCCTACAGGGATCATTTATGGCCACTTAGAAAAAAACAATTGCTGAACTGAACTTTTACAGGGAAGGTGTCATCAGAAAATCAATAATTGTATGAATGTATAATAAAATAATATGTCTATGGTGATAAGAGGAGGCTGCTGTAAAGTGATCTGTACAGCATTGCAGCGTCATGTGACACTAGTAGATAGAGGAGACAATCGCAGCTCCCTGTGAAATGACCTCTTCAAAGGTTACAGAGCACACTAAGAACAGTGTCTATCTATTGCCATCTATGTCCATGAGTCTTGCTGTAAAGAATGTCACTAAATGCTGTTAAGAACAGCGATATGGCCGCCCCCATAACAATGTACAAAAATGAAATAAAAATTTAGATGACACATTCCCTTTAAGAAAACTTTCTCATCTCTAATCCTGACTAGTTCCAAAGTGTTTCATTTAGTCGTGATTGTTTGCAGAAGTGTTCATACCTTTTTGCATACTGCCCAGGCCTATAACTACATGCAGCCCTACCCTTCCCTTAGAAGTTCCCCCCAGGTGCACCATGGGCCCAGTATATTGTTCTTCTCGTATTGAATTGTCTGCATCATTGTTCTCAAGCCGAATAAGAAGTGAGCTGATGAATTGACCGTCGGCAGGAGCTCAGAGGCGAGTGCCCAACCGTTCCTGGCCGTAATAATAAGATTATAAATGGTAACGTCCAGCCGGTTCAGCGATGGGAACCAGAAACAATGGCGTTCTCAAGGTAAATGATGATTTTCTTATCGCTTGGAGACTCGGTCGTATTGTGATGTTCCCATGCGGCATCTGAGCCGCTCAGACTTGGCATCTTCTCACCACGGCCAGAGCAGCTCCATGAATCAAACAAACTGCGGCTGGAAGGAAATTTACTCATTGTGTTCTATCAAAGAGATAAGAGACCTCCATTCTGATACAATGTAACAGAGCATCAGCCGTAAACAGGGACAGCGTGTAGCTTATTTATTACAAGGAGCTTCTCTCCACTTCAGGCCATTGTTCCCTATTATCAGCAGTTTCAGGCTGAGGAGCGACTGACTAGTGTTCTTCTATGAGACGTCTGGTAGGAAGTCCGCAACTTTACCTCCCATGGTGGCGAACAACTCCGTTCAGGGTAAGATAGCCGGGGACTCCGGCTTGTGACCCCCGGGGACCCCAGTATTTATTTACAGCAATATTATATAGACTTTTTATAAGTCTAAGTAATTACTTTACATACGGAGCATCATATGTTGGTGGCCCCTCTTCTGAGATGTTACACTGAATATGGCATAGATCCCACCGGACCATGAATGGTTCTGCAGGAATGGACAGGATCACTTCTTACTGCATATTAGACAATGGTACTGACATGCTCTAAGCATCCTGTTCTACCTCATCCAAGGATTTAAGGGGTATTCCATTTTGCCTTTTAAATCAACTGGTTTCAGAAAGTTAAATAGATTGGTAAATTACTTCTATTTAAAAAAGTCCAGTCTTCCAGTACTTATCAGCTGCTGTATGTCCTGCATGAAGTGTTGTTTTCTCCCCAGTCTGACACAGTGCTCTCTGCTGCCACCACCTTTGTCCATGTCAAGGAAAAACTTGGTTGGATACACTGCTTAAATAAGCCCTACTGTCCAAAGTCCATCAACAGGTATCAGAGGAGCCATTACTGCTCCTCCAACCAATTGAACTGTGCACACCTGACCGAGAGGGGTCATCCATTCATGCCGATTGTGAAACATTGTGACCCTCATCAGCATGGTGCCACAGAGCTCTGGATCCATCTGACCAGCCATGTTTCTCCACAGAGATCTGGATCCATTTGACCGGCCATGTTTCTCCACAGAGATCTAGATCCATCTGACCGGCCATGTTTTCTCAACAGAGAACTGGATCCATCTGTCCCGGCCATGTTTCTCCTCACACATCTGGATCCACCTGTCCCAGCCATGTTTCTTCTCACACATCTGGTTCTATCTGCCCCGAGCATGTTTCTCCTCATACATCTGGATCCATCTGCCCCGGCCATGTTTCTCCTCACACATCTGGATTAATCTGTCCCAGCCATGTTTCTCCTCACACATCTAGTTCTATCTGTCCCGGACATGTTTCTCCTCATACATCTGGATCCTTCTGACTGGTCTATGTTTCTCCTCACACATCTGGATCCATCTGCCCCGGCCATGTTTCTCCTCACACATCTGGATCCTTCTGACTGGTCTATGTTTCTCCTCACACATCTGGATCCATCTGCCCCGGCCATGTTTCTCCTCACACATCTGGATATATCTGTCCCGGCCATGTTTCTCCTCACACATCTAGGTCCATTTGTCCCAGCCATGTTTCTCCTTACACATCTGGATCTATCTGTCCCAGCCGCCATGTTTCTCCTCACACATCTGGATCCATCTGTCCCAGCCATGTTTCTCCTCACACATCTGGATCCATCTGTCCCGGCCATGTTTCTCCTCACACATCTGGATCCATCTGCCCCGGCCATGTTTCTCCTCACACATCTGGATCCATCTGTCCCGGCCATGTTTCTCCTCACACATCTGGATCCATCTGTCCCGGCCATGTTTCTCCTCACACATCTGGATCC
The DNA here is from genome assembly GCF_027789765.1 of Dendropsophus ebraccatus. NCBI lineage: Eukaryota > Metazoa > Chordata > Amphibia > Anura > Hylidae > Dendropsophus > Dendropsophus ebraccatus. The sequence goes on from NC_091465.1 coordinate 9,072,365, forward strand.
ATCTGCCCCGGCCATGTTTCTCCTCACACATCTGGATCCATCTGTCCTGGCCATGTTTCTCCACACACATCTGGATCTATCTGACCAGTCTATGTTTTACCTCACGCATCTGGATCTATCTGACCAGTCTATGTTTCTCCTCACACATCTGGATCCATCTATCCCAGCCATGTTTCTCCTCACACATCTGGATCCATCTGCCTCGGCCATGTTTCTCCTCACACATCTGGATCCATCTGCCCCGAGCATGTTTCTCCTCATACATCTGGATCTATCTGTCCCAGACATGTTTCTCCTCACACATCTGGATCCATCTGTCCCGGCCATGTTTCTCCTCACACATCTGGATCCATCTGTCCAGCCATGTTTCTCCACACACATCTGGATCCATCTGCCCCGACCATGTTTCTCCTCATACATCTGGATCTATCTGTCCCAGACATGTTTCTCCTCACACATCTGGATCCATCTGCCTTGGCCATGTTTCTCCTCACACATCTGGATCCATCTGTCCTGGCCATGTTTCTCCACACACATCTGGATCTATCTGACCAGTCTATGTTTTACCTCACGCATCTGGATCTATCTGACCAGTCTATGTTTCTCCTCACACATCTGGATCCATCTATCCCAGCCATGTTTCTCCTCACACATCTGGATCCATCTGCCTCGGCCATGTTTCTCCTCACACATCTGGATCCATCTGCCTCGGCCATGTTTCTCCTCACACATCTGGATCCATCTGCCCCGAGCATGTTTCTCCTCATACATCTGGATCTATCTGTCCCAGACATGTTTCTCCTCACACATCTGGATCCATCTGTCCCGGCCATGTTTCTCCTCACACATCTGGATCCATCTGTCCAGCCATGTTTCTCCTCACACATCTGGATCCATCTGCCCCGACCATGTTTCTCCTCATACATCTGGATCTATCTGTCCCAGACATGTTTCTCATCACACATCTGGATCCATCTGTCCCGGCCATGTTTCTCCTCACACATCTGGATCCATCTGTCCAGCCATGTTTCTCCTCACACATCTGGATCCATCTGCCCCGACCATGTTTCTCCTCATACATCTGGATCTATCTGTCCCGAACATGTTTCTCCTCACACATCTGGATCCATCTGCCTTGGCCATGTTTCTCCTCACACATCTGGATCCATCTGCCCCGACCATGTTTTTCCTCATACATCTGGATCTATCTGTCCCGGACATGTTTCTCCTCACACATCTGGATCCATCTGCCTCGGCCATGTTTCTCCTCACACATCTGGATCCATCTTTTTCTTCTTAACCTTCTTTACGTATCTTTGTTAGTAAGAAGTTGAGGACAACTAGAGTGCGTAGGATCAGACCGTCTTCTAAAAGGCTTCAGTCTTAGCGATGTGGATGTATTTTTTTCTCCCCGTTACATAAGACCATCTTCTAATTATCTCTACAAGAGGGAGAAAGCCATTGAAGTGACCGCACAGCCAGAGCCGGGTCCTCCGAGGAGACAATCTTTTTTTCTGTTTTGCCTTTAAAAGCCAAGAAAACAAGACGCAGCGATGCATCCGCATTAATATAAAAGCCTGTAAATGACATGTCGGCGCTCGCACTCCCCGGCGTCATCTTATACCAATACACTTGTCAAGGTCAATCACGGCTCATCGTTCCATTTAACTAATTTTGTTCTCAGCGCAAATGGCTTTTCAAGCGTAGGCCCCACTTAAGGTAGTTAGGCCGATTCAATCCTCGAGAAACACACAAAATAGAAGAAGAAAGAGGCGCTTATTGAAGAACACTTTGTGCAGTGGAAATTGTGGTCAGTGATAAATGCACATATTAAAGGGGCAGAGGAAAGAAACATCGCAACATCTGACTGTACGGAGCGAATCGTCCACAGCTGCCGAGGGACAAGTCAGAGGGGCAGCGATGGGGGGATCATAGGAGGAGGATAGTATTCTACAGTGCATTCGGAAAGTCTTCAGGCGCCGTCACTCTTCTCGTAGTTTGTTATGCGGCAACCCTATGTTAAACTAAAAATCATGTTTTCCGCCATCATTCTTTACTCATTACTCCAGATCTTTAAAAAAAAAAAAGCAACTTTATTAAAAAGGGAAAACTAGAATCTCCCATCCCCATCAGTATTAGGGGAAGCCGCTTTGGCAGTGAATACGGGCCACTCTTCTCTGCAGATCAGGTTGGATGGGGTTGGCGATGGATGCCATTGTCATGTCTCCAGAAATGTCCCATTAGGTTCAGGTCAGGGCTCTGGCGGCACCACCACAGTTGTCCCTAAGCCGCTCCTGTGTTGTCCTGGCTTTGTGCTTACAGTCACAGATGGGAGATGATGAACCTTCGGCCTAGTCTGGAGTCCAGATCGCTTTGGATCAGGTTTTTATTATGAATAGAAATGAGCAAACATTCACTTCGACAGGTGTGCCGAAATTTACTGTAAAATTCGGGTTCATCCAAACCGAACCTTAAATGAATTGCACTAAAACAGCTAAACGACTGCAGGCGTTCACATATTTTTCTCATCTATACTTACTTGTCCATGCTCCCCTGGTGTCCTTCCTCTCGGGGGCCCAGGTGTCTTCACCCACCTCCAGCCTGTTCAGCCAATCACTGACTGAGAAGGGACAGCGTCAAGGCCAGTGATTGGCTGAGCAAGCTGTCATTTTCGAGACAAGAGTGACAGTCCGCTCAGCCAATCACTGGCCACGGCACTGTCCAATCTCAGTCAGAGTTGGGCTGAGCAAGCTGGAGGTGGGTGAAAACACCAGAGACCCTGAGGTGGATACCGGGGGAGTGCAGACAGGAGAGCATACCATTTATTTATTTTTTTTAAGATGTGCGCCGACCATCTAGCCAAGATTTGTTATGAACTTTGAAAAGACTTTTTTGCAAAGTTCGGCACTAATCTTGGTTCAGATGATTCGGTTTGCTCATCTCATCTCACGTCTCTAGATGTCAGGGACACTTTAAACTTTGTTCTCATGTCTCAGATTCATATAATATATGTGTTTTTGCTGATTGTGAAAGTCTTCTGTACCGAGAATTGGGTGGGCAGACAAGTCATTGTTTGGTTTTGGCATCGGAGATGGTGTTGAAGAGGGTGGCACACAGATACCATTGTTCCCACGCTGTAAAGTATGCTGGCAGTGCACAGTCCGGTAGCCATTGTTATTATATTATTATTAATACTATTTGCAGGAGTCAGGGTCATCTGAAAGGGGAGAGGAAGGTCACTTGAGGATGCCGGTGTCGGCTTCAGTTCAGGACTATGATACAATTTGGCACAGCTCCAGGTACAAGACTCTTATAGTCTGATCATGTTTGTGTGGAGGAGAATGTTCTTATCTGTGAGAGAAGGGACCGGAGCGTAACAAGTAACCGAGGAGGGCCCATAACAAAACTTGGAATAAGACCCCACTCCACCTTGGCCACTTTTAGTTGTAAATTCTGAACATGAACTCCCTAATAAGATTATGTTACTGCATAGGAATTATATAAACAGTGACGCCACTGAACAGATATGATAACCAAAGTACAGATATACACCCCATCACATTATTCTGACCAGCAGCTAATATCCAGAATAACCATCGTGTGCAGCATAGACAACAGCTAGACGGGCCGGAAGTGATCCAATAAGGGTCTGGTAGGTGTCACCGGTATCTGGAGCCATGCTAACTGTATCCCACAGAGAGTCCATAGAGCCAACACCACCATCAAGTTGATCACACAAATGATTGATTGGGTTCAAGTGAGGGGAATTGGGGGCCAGGATAACACTTGAAAGTCTTGGTCACGCCCATCCAACCAATGGCAGATATTTTTAGCGGTGTGACATGTTGGGACATATGTCCCAAAGAAGGCAATCAGCATGTATGAGTGTACATGATCTACAGGGATGGATTCATACCCAGATCGGGTATATCGGGAATTCCTCCACATGGATGATTGTCCCAGAGAATGAGAACATCCATCTGACACACCAATGTCTATTCATTCACTGTACCAGAAAATTTGAGAAGACAATCCTTTACCAACTAGCGGAGAAGACAAATCTTTACCAATCATCGGAGAAGACAAACACTTACCAACCAGCACAAAAGACAACCCTTTACCAACCAGTGGAGAAGACAAATCTTTATAAAACATAGCAGAAGACAACCCTTTACCAATCAGAGGAGAAGACAACCCTTTACGAATAATCAGAGAAGACAACCCTTTACCAACTAGCAGAGAAGACAACCTTTTACCAACCAGTGGAGAAGACAAATCTTTATCAAACATAGCACAAGACAACCCTTTACCAATCAGAGGAGACGATAAACCCTTTACCAACTAGCAGAGAAGACAACCCAATACCAATCATCGGAGATGACCACCCTTTAAGAATAATCGGAGAAGACAACCTTTTACCAATCAGCAGAGAAGACAGTTCTTTACCTATTGGAGGAGAAGACATCCTTTTAGCAATCAGAGGAGAAGGTGACCCTTTACCAACTAGCAGAGAAGACAACCAAATACCAATGATGTCCAGTGATGACCACCCTTTATAAATAATCCGAAAAGACAACTGTTTACGAATAATCGGAGAACACAACCCTTTACCGATCAGCTGAGAAGACAAATCTTTACCAACTAGCGGAGAAAACAACCCAATACCAATCATCGTAGATGACCCTCCCTTTACCGATCAGCGGTGAAGACAACCCTTTACCTATATGTGGGGATCTAATCCTGATACTATCAGCTATAGCACAGGAACTATGCTATGATGTCACTATACAGATACAGGTATAAGGTGTCCAAGGTGGTACTGTGTCCACGAATTATGAGAAGGCCATCGTGCTGGTGTGAGTATCATAACCCCTTTTAACCATAACTCCACTTTCATTTCTTACATTGCTCTGATAAAATGGAAGCTCATCTGTGATTGATTGATTTGGGTAACACAGAGAATCTCACTATAACACAGGGCCATAAATCTCCATAACTGAAAAATTTAAATATATATATATATATATATATATATATATATATATATATATATATATTGTTCCTTGTATTTCCCCTTTAAAACTGGTGTAATCCGAGAAGAGGCGCCTGTAGAGTCAGCCGTGTTATTAATGCCGCCATTGATATGGAAGAGGTGGCCGGTAATGATGCCGGGAGGAGATAGGGAAGGCTATTACACCGGCTCAGAATAGACTTTATTCCTCCCAGATGCCTCGGTGAACTTCCACTCAATTAAGGAGGAGACGCCACTTCTCTCACTTATTATTATCGCCCTTCTCCGGGGACGGCGACGCGCTGATCCAGAAGCTTTAATCAAATGACAAAATAAACGTATTAACGGCGAATTCAGGAGGGAAAGAAAATGCAGAGATTTGTCTGAATTCTTGATTAATACTGTGATTTATTATTGTCCAGAAGCCCTGATTGGCTCAGGATTTGGCTCCTCCCACTTCCGAGACATGCTGATGACTCTGTGCTGCTGTGAATAATTAAAGGGTATCTATTGTTATACAGGCACTTTCCTAATTTTTTTTGTTTACAAATCAACAAGTGGTTGTGATAGCAAGCAGTTAAGCTTTTTTTTTTATTATTTTTAAAGTTTTCTATATTTAAATCAAATCGTTATACATCCAGCCACTAGGTGTCCCCCTTCCTGTCACACTGTGCTCCGTGCTCCCTCTGTGACGATATTTGGTCTTTTCTCTGTTCAAAAAACAGACCAAACATAGGAAGTCCCCGTCCTTTGCACTCACAGACACGGCTTGGTATGGATTGACAGCCATTCCTGAGTGTGCACAGAGCGGGAGAAGTCTTCACTATACACAAGTACAGCTGCTACGCGTCCACATTCAGCAGCAGAGAATCCTGGGGGTGCTTGCATTGTATGGTCAGCTCTCCTGTCACACAGCACCAAAACCTCTGTAACCATGCCGTGACATTATACTGACTGAATTGTTGCATGACGTCAGGATGTTGGTTTGCATGGCGGTATGTGTGGCGTGACGCCGGGTAGTGCAGACAGACGCGGAGGCCCTAGAACAGTGTGCCTGCGGTGCCGATGTCGAGGTCCACAAGGGGATTAGGTGAGTGCGGGGGACGGGCTGGGTGAGGTAGGTGGTTAGCGGCCTTACTCACAGGGGGTGCCTTATTTTTAGGGGGATGCCGTATTTTGGCCTAGTTGGAAGGACAGTGGGGTGTCTTATTTTCGGGGAAACACAGTTATATAAATAGCCTGTTAATTGCCCTCAGGTAATATACAACCTGCATGATAAACTGGCGTCTTTCCATGTGCAGAGGACGGAGACTTCCTGTGTTTGGTCTCTTTTTAAACAGAGAAAAGACCAAGAGGGAACATGGACCACAGTGTGACAGGAAGGGAGACACCTAGTGGCCACATGTATAACATTGATTTAAACACAGAAAAAAGTAATATTAATAAAGCGAGTATATTCCAAAACTGCTTGAAATCACAAAGCCTGTTGTTATCTTAAAAATATATATAATTTCTTTCTTACTATTTTTTTTTTTTTTTTTGCGACAAGTATACTTTAAAGAATGTAAAAAGAAAGTAAGAGCACACAGCTTCCTTAGGCTTATGTCCACCTTTGAGGGTTAAAGGGGTACTCCAGTGAAAAATGTTTTCTTTCAAATCAACTTGTGTCACAGAGTGCCAGAGATTTGTAATTTACTTCTATTAAAAAATATCTAGTCTTCCAGTCCTTATCAGCTGCTGTATGTCCTACAGGAAGTGGTGTCCTCTTTCCAGTCTGGAGTGCAGGAAAGGTTTTCTATGGGGATTTGCTGCTGCTCTGGACAGTTCCTGACATGGACAGAGGTGGCAGCAGAGAGCACTGTGTCAGACTGGAGGGAGTACACCACTTCCTGCAGGACATAAAGCAGCTGATAAGTAGTGGAAGACTGAAGATTTTTTTTAATACAAGTAAATTACGAATCTGTATAACTTTCTGACACCAGCTGATTTGAAAGGTAAAATGTAAACCGGAGTTCCGCTTTAATGGAAAATTCTACAAGATTCATTTTCAAATGGAAAAAAAAAATTCCACTACAGTTCTATAAATTGTGGCCGTGGACCCAGGTGTTGTGTTTACCTGTGCTAACAATAGATCATTCACCCCGCTCCGAGCCAGGGGTCAAGTACCATTAGGATAGTCATGTGTTTGTTGGCCAGGACTGATCCATTGTCTTGTGATCACACAGGAGGCGATGTGTGACATGGTGCTGGCCCTCAGAGCCGATGCCGCTTACGTCGTCCAGGAGATCCGCGCTCTGAACTCCGAGACTCGGCTACAGGTGGTGGATTGGCTGCACGACTACTGCCGCAACGGTCTGGCCCAACTACTCAGCGCCAGTCGGAGCCCGCACAGCGACCCCTTGTTTAAGGACTTGGAGATCATCGCAGAATCACTTTGGAGCATAGACAAAATGCAAGGAAAAATCCATGTGCTGTATACGGATATCCTTATAGCGAAAGGTAAGACGAGGAACTAATGATCACATGACTGTGAAGGGTTAACCCAAGGGTCTTCCATAGGCTAAAACTGATGCTTGTTACTGTCTTCAGCTCTGACACTATCAAATATACAGACATATCAAATGTTAACTTGGGGTCTAAATGTTTAGACCGCGACAGATTTGGGGAATGAACCAGGAGAAGTCCACACTTGGCGTCTGCCTCTACCGGTCACATGCAAGAGTGGCTATTTAAAGGGGTATTCTGTTCAAACAAACCATTGCATATGTTGCTGCCCATGGTGAGACTAACAATTTATTCCATACTTGTTATTATCTTTTCAGTCTCCTTCCCCCAGTTCTCAGCTGCTGCTTTCTGCACACAAACATCTGTGTGTGAGCTTTTCTCTCTGTCTCCCCCTCCCCCCCCCCCTCCCTTCTGAGATGGCTAATCTAAGAAAAAAAGTCCCTGGCAGGCTTTATCTGCAACTTTATAATATGTAATACTGAGAGGGTTAATCACAGAGAGTTCATTAGCAACTTGACCTCAGTATATCCCTCCCAGCATTACAAATAAGCTACAATGTTGCAGATAAAGCTTGCCAGGGACTTGTTTACATCAGCCGTCTCAGAAGGAAGGAGGGAGGAGGGGGAGACAAAGAGAAAAGCTCTAAAGAGAAAAGTATAGCAGGGGTACTGCTACAGTGCAGAGCTGGCAAGAGGAGGGGTAAGCTGCTGCCAGGCACCACTGGTGGTAACTTGTCCCCCCAAGAACAAAAGGCCATTGAAATCCAACATGGCCGATCCTTCTTTCCCACACTAGCAGACGTAGTCCGGCCTCAGCCGATAAATGGAAAAAAATGTAAAGAGAACAAAATCTATAAATAGCAGTAAACAACCACACAAACCTGAGATCTCAGACGCATAAACCCTGTGAATCATTCACCACAAGATCAGATGACTGCAACTTTATAGATGGACTGAGCCGCCGGGCACTGTGAATAAGCAGAACTTGTAAGAGCCCATAAGTAATATGTCCTGAGAGAACGATGACGTCATAGCCGACATCATAACTGAAGATTAGAGAGTTTAGTGTTTATTATGTGTCTGAGAAGAAATGTCCTTGTATATTAAGGGTCAGAGAACGCTATAAAGATTTGGCCGCAACCGTCTCGTCTTTGTATTACATGAATGCCCAGTGATTACAGTGCACACCAATGGGTCGCCCATCAATCAGCTCATTGGGGAGGGTATTATTATTATTATTATTAGCGTTGTTTTATAATCATGAATTCTGTTTGATACTAGACATTTATGTGACTTGCAGTACCATTTTTCACCTTAAATCCCAAGTTCTTGTTACCATAGATTTCAATGCAACAGCGCCCCCATCTCTGGTCCATTGCATATAGAATTCAATGGAACGCTATTGGAAATTGAAGAGGAACTGGAGGAATTTTTTCTCTTTCAAATTAACTGATGTGAGAAAGTTTTATCCAGTACTTATTAGCTGCTGTATGTCTTGCAGGAAGTGGTGCATTTTGTGTATTCTCTCCAGTCTGACACAGTGCTCTCTGCTGCCACCTCTGTCCATATCAGGAACTGTTCAGAGCAGGAGAGGTTGTCTATGAGGATTTGCTGCTGCTTTGGACAGTACCCGACATGGACAGAGGTGGCAGCAAAGAGCAGTGTGTCAGACTGGAGAGAATACATCACTTCCTGCAGGACGTACAGCAGCTGATAAGTACTGGAAGACTGGAGATTTTTAAATTGAACTAAATTATATATAACATTGTGACACCAGTTGATTTGAAATGTTTTTTGTTTTTTTTACCAGAGTACCCCTTTAATTTATATTACAATATCCTAACAAAAAGCAGCATTGTAAGAGATTGATCACACGTTACTCTCAGTAATCACATTTGTCTCCTTCCTTTAGAGAGATATGAAGAAGCTTTCACGCACCTGAAGAAGTCTTTCACTAACTCCGCCATAGATGAATCCGCTAAAGCCAGGTATGGCGTGCTCCACGTCAAGTGCCGGAACGTTCTGGCAGCGGCTCAGGAGCTCTCCACCTTGGCTGCTAGAGACCCCGGAGAACTGGAAATGCTTGTGAAGTTTTTGGATAAAAGGGAACGGCAAAGCCTCTCGCAGGTAACCACACCGATTCATATAGAAGTGCCTGTAATGGACGGCTAGTATTAGGGATTCTCTGAAGGAGAACCTTTGTAAGTTTTCAGAAGTTTGGAATTTCCGCCCGCTTTGTGTACGCAGCTCCTATGCAGTCCTATGTAGTGCGCTGAAGTTGACTTACGTATACAGATTCCATGAATAGTCTGTCCCTGCGGGCATATATTACTACCCTGTGCCTTACCAACTTGCAGTATACATACCCTACTGCGGGAGGGGACCTCTGGCCGCATAAATGTATATATGTATACGGCCTGCGTGATCCCCCGCACTGCTTCCAGAAGAATAATGCCTATTCCTAATATGCAATATACAATAGGGGGGGCTCAGTGTGGCCTCTGTAACTGTGCCAGGATGAAGGCTTAAGCAGCCCTGCAGTTCCTGACACAGCCATTGGTGGCAGCAGAGCGGCCGTGTTGCCCCTGTCGGACACAGTGCTCTCTTTGCAGTCAGTGCAGACAGACAAACTACTGCAACGATCAGCTGACATTGTTCTTGTTACTTTCTATTTCACAAGACGATTACGGTCATAACGGCCGAATACGGCCGATAATCGTCTTGTGTAATGGGGCTTTTACTGACATCAGGGCGTGCATAGCAGAAGATATCCCTGAACCTATTCCTATTAGAACATGACTCCTTGTTTACTGACATTTAGGCCGGGGACTCAGCCCGCAGCCTCATCAGGACCCAAAATCACCAAACAAATATTTTACTCTAAGGCTCAAAAAAGGGAAGAAAAAGGTTCTGGATTGGAATTCCAGTTTGGAGCTGAGCTCCGGAGGCCGATGCAGTAAAAGTGTTTAATAACATCCCATTAAATCAATGTTTGTAGAATTTTTTGAATTTTTGCCCGTGACTTTAGTGGAAACATTTCCCTGATTTATTAGACTGGGGTTAAACTCTTTATTTTGTAGGAAATAAAAATATTCTCTTTTGGACGACCTTGTTAATAGCGGTAGCGGATTCTACTGGAGAACAAAGGCTGGGGGAGTATTCAGCTGGAGCCTCAGGATTCATTGGGCCTGGGGGGGAGGGGATTTTGGTGAATCAAGGGGTAAAGGGACTAGATTGGCACAGGCTAGCTTGAGACAAAAAAAAATGCTCTTGTCCCCCCAAACCCACTACCACTTTCAAGTTTGGTCAACAGTAAGATTATGGGGGGCCTCCGACTCTATACCAACAGAACATATTGGTAGATAGAAGCATCAGGAGTATTATTGAGTGGAGAGGCCAAATAGTTTGGCCTATCCACTTAACAGCAGTTAGAAGGGAGAGATTTTTAACCCCCGACCCTACTGTTCTGGGAGGGATAAGCCGCTACGACAGCAGTCTGTCTACGGCCAACCTCATCCCTTCCCGCAGAGAAGACGTGAACATTTATGTGTATGGACAGCCTGGGGGGAAAAAACAACCTGATTTTCCCTTGAGTTATGATGGACTGGCCGCTCAGCCAATCAGTGACTGGAGCAGCGTCCCACCCCAGTCACTGACTGGCTGAGAGGGGTCATGCCGGGTCATGACGTGGACACTGTGAAGATGCCGGAGCCCGGTGGGGGTCCGCAGCCACTCACCACGGGCACGGGGAGAGGTAAGTTGTTACTTGAAATCAATTTCCCCACCCTACCCTGCTGGCTGCCGGCATTTAGAAAACCCCAGGCTTCTCCTTTAATAAATCAGATACGGGAGGAGACCATGCCTCCTCCCCGCCTTGCCGCGAATCCCCCCTGCCCTGCTGGACTTCCTTCCATAGATATTTCAGTCTTATTTAATGACCTTGTAGAGGGGCTGTAGAGTAGAATCTCCATTTTTGCAGATGATACTAAACTGGGTAAAGTAATCACAGAGGGATTACAGAGGGATTTGGAGAAGCTAGAGGCTTGGGCAGATAAATGGCAGATGATTTATAATGTAGATAAATGTAGGGTTATGTATTTGGGCCGTAGAAATAATAAGTACAGTTATGTGCTAAATAATAAAACACTGGGTAAAACTGCTTCCGAAAAGGACCTGGGGGTTTGGTGGAAAGTAACCTCATCTAAAGTGATCAGTGCCAGGCAGCAGCTGCCAAGGCTAATAACATCATAGGATGCATCAAAAGAGGCCGAGATGCTAAAGATGAGAACATAGTTTTGCCTCTTTATAAATCTGGTCAGACCACACATGGAATACTGTGTACAGTTTTGGGCACCGGTATATAAGAAGGAAACAGCTGAACTGGAGCGGGTGCAGAGGAGGATGACAAAGGTCATTAGGGAATGGGTGGGTTACAGGAGCAGGACAGGTTATCAAGCTTGGGGTTATTTACGCTAGAAAAAAGACGTCTTAGGGCGATCTGATCCCAATGTACAAATATATGAATGGACAGTACAGAGATCTTTATAGTGATCTTTTTATTCCTAGGTCTGTAACAATGACAAGGGGGCATCAGAACAGACGCGGATTCTTTACTGTAAAAGCAGTAAGACTGTGGAACTCTCTGCCACATGATGTTGTCATGGCTGATTCATTATATAAGTACAGGGGAGGCCTGGATGCTTCTCTATAAACATAATATTACAAGTTATGGACACTAGATTACATGTGATAGGACGCTGATCCAGGGATTATTCTGGTCGCCATTGGAGTCGGGAAGGAATATTCTCCCTGTGATGGGACAATTGTCGTCTGTCTCATGTGGGTTTTCGCCTTCCTCTGGGTCAACACAGTAGGGTTTCCCTAGGTTGAACCTGATGGACTCTTGTCTTCTTTCAACCTTTTTAACTATGTTACTATGTTGGAGATTGTAGGGGAGTCAGGGCCTAGCCTGATGGTTACTCCCATCTCCAGGAAAGTGGGGGCCCATAAAATGTCGGGCGTCACCAACCTTATGGGTACCAGCACCAGATGGAGGGGCACATTTGGCCTACGTGTAACTGTGCCTGGTCCAATGACCTTTTGGGTCGCCGTTCACAGGTTATAGAGGGCATCCAGTGCTTCGCGATAGATATAGCTCTATCATAAATTGAACAGCACCCGTGACTACTATGTGACCTGTCCTCCATCTATTTCACCCCCTGGAGTGTTGACTCATCACATGGGAGGAAACCTCAGTGCATACATGACTACACACTTCTGATCTTTCTCACCCTCCTGGAATTGCCTCCAGTCCAAGACAACACATCCATCATTGTTCAGTCCCATCGGTGATGACGTTCACAACCTTCAAAGAACCCAAGCAGCATTCCCCACTAAGATTGTAGAGGAACTGGAGACCTTTGCTTCTAAGTATATCTGTTTATGGAAAAGCTGAGTGTCGGGGATGGAGATGTACCCCTTCATAACCTGTATAAGAGCCTTATTAGGGCGGGTTCACACTACGGAATTCTCGCGGACAATGTCCGCGGAATTCCGTCAGCTGTCCGCACGGGCGGACAGCTGACAGAACTCCGCGGACATTGTCCGCGAGAATTCCGTAGTGTGAACCCGCCCTTACACAGCATGTGAGGAGAAAGTGAGTGCCTGTCCTCTTGTTCCCCGCTCGCTGCCTGTGCTATGACATTGAGCTGCAGAGCAACGAGAGGGCAGCCCAGACAATCTTTAGATAGTCCAGGCTGCTCATTGAAGAGAGCGATGGTCTTCTTTCACCGCTCCTATTACACAGGTTGACAGGCAGCAGACCATCCCTATTGTGATCATTTTTATTGACCATGTTGAAAGACAATGATCACCCAACTTAGTGCGTGTCGGCTGAACGTTGTCTTTTAACATGAGCTATTACGGCAAACCATAATCAGCCGGTAATCGGGCAAATACAGCCGATAATCACTTAGTGTAATAGGGCCTTAAAGGGAATGTGTGACCTGAATTTTCTTTTACTGATTAGAGTCAGATACTAAAACTTATTTTTATATTCTAATCTGTTTCTATTTTCTGACTGTAATTTTTATTTATTTCACTATTTGTACGTTGTTATGGGGGCGGCCATATTGCCTGGGCTGTTCTTAACAGCATTTAGTGACATGCTTTACAGTAAGCCTAATGGACATAGACAATAATAGTCTCTCCCCTTGAGATGAATGTGAGACATTACTGAGCGCGCTCTGTGACCTGTGCAGAGGTCATTTCACAGGGAGCTGCTATTGTCTCCCCTATCTACTGGTGTCACATGATGCTGCAATGCTGTACAGATCACTTAACAGCAGCCTCCTCTTATCACCACAGACACAACAGGAAGTCTCAGATTAGTATTAGCCCCAGTGGTGAGAATGAGAACTGCAAAATATCAGGATTATTATATAATTTTAGATGGAAAAATTGAAAATTAGAAGAAAATGTCACCAAAAATTATTTAAAAATGTTTACCATAAAAAAATTATTTACACAATAAGTAATTTTCTGATGATGCTGTCCCTTTAAGAATAGGACACCAGTAGTCCTGGAGAACTATTAATAGGTTCTTATGATCCAATCAATATGGGGCCCATAAGTGACTGCAGGAAGCATCCAGGAGACTATAGGGTAAAAGTAAGCTAGTTACGCTGCACTGTGGGGGCATAGGGATGGGTAAGCATAGCTTCTTTATTATGTTCCCCCACACCGATGACCATCCAGGATTTTTACATTTCCCCGCAGATTCCCTTTAACCCTTCAATAAAAATTATATGACCGACCTATTTCTCAAGTGTATCAGGTGCTTCATCAGATCCAACCGATATCCTCTAATTTGTTTCAGGTGAGGCTGATGAAGCACCTGATACAGGTGAGAATTGCGTCAGATCAGTAGTCAAAGATGTGTTTCGCATCTGCATCAGGCTTCATCAGATCCGACCAATCATCTCTAATCTCTTAACCTGAAACAGATTACAGCAGATCAGTAGTCAAGGATTTATATTAACTTTTTTATTTTTTATTTTTTTTAGGGGGGGGGGGGCAACAATCTCCTTCACTCATACATGACAACGCTGTTTCGCACCTCTACCAGCTGTTTCATCAGGTCCAGTTAATGGATCTGATGAAGCAGCAGGAACAGGTGCGAAACACGTTGTTCATATAACTTTTAACCCAACATATTTTTTAAACACCACTGCCTGGTGGGACGTTTGTTTGGATATACTCTTTTACTTGGTGTCAGTGCCAGCGACATCCCTATTTTCCCTGCTGAAGGTGTCTAACCTACCTTCTCTGTACCTATGCTATTTCTGTCCTCATCCATTTCTATTTTGGTTACTATATGGTTGGGGGGAACTGCACAGGTTATCATCACTCATCATATACCCATGCGTGTATCAGATTTACAGTGGATCTGGATCAGGACACTTGGTAGTCACCAGATTATCAGTATGAGCATTCGGCGACAGGTCTCCTATCTATCTGGCCATGAAGGTGTTAAATACCTAAGCGTCCCGCAGAGTCCCAGCCATTTCCCATGCGATCCTTGCAGATGAGCGTGCAGGCAGAGGCCCGGTCCTGCAGCGTGCGCTGCATACCTTGTCAAGCATGTCTGGAGGTAATGAATCTCCCGCTGACGCACATGACTGTTATCTTATATCGCTCGCTCTAAATGAATTTCCTTCTGTCTTAATTTGCCGTTCGTCAAACACAATTTATTTCGCCATTAGGCTTTGTCTAATAGGCTCTTAAAGTTACATTAACCTTCCCGAAACCCCAAACAGGTCGCTTGTTGTTGTTTTTCCAGGTGTTCATTTTAGGAAATCTGCCAAGACCTCCATTTCTCACAGCGACGATAGAGAAAAGAAATCAGCGGCGAGGTCGTCCTGCGGGATGCAGCGGGGTCTGTAGTGTTTCAGCTGTTGAAGAACTATAAGTCACAGGATGACTTCAGCTCGTATATGCAGGCTGAAGCTGGGGTTCTATGGGCAGCAATTCTTCCTGAGCCTGTCCCTCATACACGTGCATGCTCGGCCCCAGCGAGTGTACTTGTTTTCTTAATAGGGAAAGGGGGTTAGCCATTGCTATCCTCCTATGGTAGGGGCTTATGGCTGGACCACTTACTCCCCTGATCACCTCATATACATGCATGCTCAGCTTAGGTGAGTAAGCATGTTTTCTGAATAAGGAAAGGGAAGTAAGCCATTGTTCTACTCTTATTGTGGTGAGTTATCAAGACATCTGCCTGAGCTAATCAACCCCACCCCCATACTCATGCATGCTCAGCTCGGTTATAGGGGTTGTTCACCAAAAAAATGTTTTCTTTCAAATCAGCTGGTCCCAGAAAGTGCCAGAGATTTGTAATATACTTCTATTAAAAAATCTACAGTCTTCCCGTACTTATCAGCTGCTGTATGTCCTGCAGGAAGTGGTGTATGTCAGGAACTGTCCAGAGCAGTAGCAAATCCCCATAGAAAACCTCTCCTGTTCTGGACAGTTCCTGACATGGACAGAGGTGGCAGCAGAGAGCACTGTATTAGACTGGTGAGAATACACCACTTCCTGCAGGACTTACAGCAGCTGATAAGTATGTGAAGACTGGAGATTTTTTAAAAGAAGTTAATTACAAATCTCTGGCACTTTCTGGCACCAGTTGATTTAAAAGAAAAAAAATTGGGTGAATAATCCCTTTAAGGGTGCTAGTTTTCTTAATAATGAAAAGGGGAATCAGCCAAAGGATTATATTAGTGGTTAATGTCTGAGCCACTACCTCTCCTATTCTCCGCCATACACTTGCATGCTCAGCTCAGGGGGCTTGTTTTCTAAATAGGGAAAGGGAGGTAAGCCATTGCTATGCTGCTATGTTATGTTTGGTTCACTATCTCTCCTGAACAGCTCAGAGGAGCGTGCAGGTGTTCTCGATGGGTGTCACGGCCACGTCCCGTGTTCCGGGCCGCCGCGACCTCCCTCTGTCCCATGCAGCTGCCGGGGCCCTTGTGCAGGGACCCGGCGCTGCTACATGTTCGGCCCCGGGGGGCGCCTTACCTGGTCCCGCTCCTGTCTCCGTCTGTGCCGGCCGGCGCGCGCGTCCCCGCCTCCTAGGGCGCGCGTGCGCCGGCTGTCTCAGATTTAAAGGGCCAGTCCGCCCCTAATTGGTTAGTTGCACCAATCACTCCCTATATATTCCAGCCCTGCCCCACTACAGGTGTTGGAGCCTCTACATGCTTCCCATAACGTTTGGCCCAGCTCCCTGTTGTTCCTGATCCCTGTCCGCTACCTGATCCCTAGTCCTTGTTCCTGGTTCCTGCTCCCCTGTTACACCATTGCTCCTGTGTTCAGCCTGTCACCTGCGGTTACGCCTACAGACCTCAGCCAGCACCATCTCCCGCCTACTGCTCCTGCCACGCCTCGCCTGCCGTCACTGGCAACCAAGCCAGGGGTAGCGACCTGGGGGTCGCCTGCCGCAGCAAGTCCATCCCGCCTTGCGGCGGGCTCTGGTGAAAACCAGCGGCCCCTTAGACTCCACTCCCTGGTGAGGTTAGTGCCATCGCTGGTGTCGGTCCAGTGGATCCACTACTCCTGGCGTTACAGTAGGCTCCAACCATGGATCCCGGCGAGGTGCCTGATATCCGCGAAGTAGCCCGAGTGGTCGCTTTACAGGCTCAACAGATCCAGCAACAGTCACAGCTGATCCAACAACTGACTGCAGCCGTACAGCAGCATACCACAGCTCAGCAGTCATCACCTCCTGCAGCCTCTTCAAAACTACGACTGGCTCTCCCAAGTAAATATGGAGGTGACCCCAAGTTGTGCAGAGGATTCCTGACCCAATGCACTATGTATATCGAACTTCTAAGCAGTCAGTTTGCCACCGAGCGCTCTAAAGTGGCTTTCATTATCAGCCTATTGGAAGGTAGAGCTCTGGCCTGGGCCACACCACTATGGGACCGTGATGATCCTGTTGCTGCCAATCTCCGAATCTTCCTGGCCGAGTTCCGCTCTGTCTTTGAGGAACCTGCCCGTGCGTCTTCGGCTGAGACTGCTCTCCTCAAACTATCCCAAGGAACTTCCTCCGTTGGTGATTACGCCATCCAGTTCCGCACCCTGGCTGCAGAACTAGACTGGAATGAGGCCGCTCTGATTGCCACCTTTAAAAAGGGCCTGTCCAGTCAAGTGAAGGATGTGCTCGCTGCCCGAGACCTGCCTACCTCCTTGAACGAACTCATTCTACTGGCTACCAGAGTCTACACCAGGTTTTCCGAGAGAGAGGAGGAGGTCCGGCATGAACGGCGTCTGAGTCTGCCCCGTCGTCACCCTCGTCTGGCACCGGTATTTCAGAATCCCGTTGCTCCTATGCCTCAGTCGTCTCCAGAAGTGCCTATGCAGGTGGAACGAGCTCGCCTGACGACTGATGAGAGGGCCCGTCGACTGGAGCTGAATCTCTGCCTTTATTGCGGTGGTGTTGGTCACTATCGGCAGAGATGTCCCCAACGTCCTCAGCGTCCGGGAAACGCTCGCACCTAGGTCCGGTGGGAGAGGCCTCCCTAGGTGTGAATGCCACCTCTCCAAGGTTGACTATGCCAGTCTCCATCCAGACACCCTCTGGGCAAGTTCTCCAGACCACTGCCCTCATCGACTCTGGCGCTGCTGGCAGTTTCATTTCTGCTTCATTGGTCCAAAGATGGCGGCTACCCGTGATCCAGCTAGCCCAACCCCGGTCTATCTCTTCGGTCACGGGCGAGATTCTTAACGAAGCTGTACACTGCCAGACTGTATCCCTAATCCTCCAGGTGGGCGCCTTACATCAGGAGAGGATCTCCTTCTACGTCTTGCGCCATTCCTCTTCCAACATCCTGCTGGGTCTTCCTTGGCTGCAATTACTTACCCCTAAGCTTGACTGGAGAACTGGGGAGGTTCTCAGTTGGGGCCAGGACTGTCCAAATAGGTGTCTGAGGTCTCCTCAACCCAAATGCTCTACGAGGTCACCTGCTTACGCCAAGCCTCTGTCTGGACTACCCGAGGATTACCAAGATTTCGTTGATGTCTTCTCGGCTAAGGAGGCGGACTCCCTACCACCTCATCGGCCCTATGGTTGCCCTATAGACCTTCTTCCAGGGGCTTCTCCTCCACGTGGTCGAGTATACCCTCTCTCTGTGCCCGAGACTGAAGCCATGTCCTCCTACATCCGGGAGAACTTACAGAAGGGCTTCATCCGTAAATCCACGTCTCCCGCTGGCGCTGGATTTTTCTTTGTTCAGAAGAAGGACGGTTCCCTCCGCCCATGCATAGACTACCGGGGCTTGAATAAGGTGACTGTTAAGAACCGCTATCCTCTTCCGCTTATTCCCGAACTATTCGACCTTCTTCGTGGTGCTAGGATCTTCTCCAAGCTGGATCTCAGGGGAGCGTATAACTTGATCCGTATTCGTAAAGGAGACGAATGGAAGACCACTTTCAACACCAGAGATGGGCACTACGAATATCTGGTCATGCCATTCGGCCTATGCAATGCCCCAGCGGTCTTCCAGGAATTCGTGAACGATATCTTCCGAGACCTCCTCTATGTCTGCGTCATTGTCTATTTGGACGACATTTTGGTCTTCTCCCCGGACCAGCAGACTCATGTGGCACAAGTTCGTCAGGTCCTACGAAGACTACGGGCCAATCATCTATACGCCAAGCTAGAGAAGTGCGTTTTCCATCAGCGCAGTCTTCCATTTCTTGGCTATATCGTCTCCGACCAGGGTCTACAAATGGATCCGGCCAAGCTCTCAGCTGTCCTCCAATGGCCACGCCCTGTGGGACTTAGAGCTATCCAACGTTTCCTTGGATTCGCCAACTATTATCGGCAATTCATCCCTCACTTCTCTACCCTGGTCGCACCCATAGTGGCTCTCACTAAGAAGAAGGCGGACCCCAGACGTTGGCCTCCAGAGGCCGAACAAGCCTTCAATAGCCTTAAGTCTGCCTTTGCCTCTGCTCCTGCTCTAGTCCGCCCGGATGTCTCCAGGCCGTTTTCTCTCGAAGTCGATGCATCTTCTGTGGGCGCAGGAGCCGTTCTCTCGCAAAGGGACACATCAGGCAAGACCAGAACCTGCGGGTTCTTTTCTAAGACTTTCTCCCCGGCCGAAAGGAACTATACGATTGGTGACCGTGAACTCCTTGCTATTAAGTTGGCACTGGAGGAGTGGCGTCATCTACTAGAGGGGGCTAAACATTCCGTTAACATCTACACGGACCACAAGAACCTCCTCTACCTCCAATCGGCTCAACGCCTCAATCCCCGGCAGGCCAGGTGGTCCCTCTTCTTCTCTCGGTTCAACTTTTCCATCCATTTCCGTCCAGCCGAGAAGAATTTAAAGGCCGATGCATTATCCCGAGCATCCGATGTCATGGGGCAAGAGGAATCTCCTCGTCACATAATACCTCCCGACCGCCTAGTACCAGTTGCCACTTCTGCTCTGCAGAGACTGCCTCCCGGGAAGACTTATGTGCGCCCCGCACTCCGTAAACGCATCTTGAAGTGGGGGCATTCCTCTTTGGTGGCTGGGCATCCAGGAGCTCAAAAGACCGGGCAATTGATCTCCCGTCACTACTGGTGGCCCAATCTCCTCCAGGATGTCAAGGACTTTGTGGCTTCCTGTGCAGCCTGTGCCAGGAATAAGTCTCCCCGTCAAAGACCTGCCGGCCTACTTTTGCCCTTGCCAGTCCCGGACCATCCCTGGCACCACATTGGGATGGATTTTATCACAGACCTACCTCCATCTGCGGGCAATACAGTTATTTGGGTGGTGACGGACTGCTTCTCAAAAATGGCTCACTTCGTGGCCCTTCCTGGTCTACCCTCTGCTCCTCGTCTGGCTCAGTTGTTCTTCCGACACATCTTCCGCCTGCATGGACTTCCTCTTCACATTGTGTCCGACCGAGGCTCTCAATTTGTCTCTAAGTTTTGGCGTGCCCTCTGCTCGCAACTCCAAGTGAAGCTGGACTTCTCATCGGCCTATCATCCTCAGACTAACGGGCAAGTGGAGAGAGTCAATCAGATTCTGGGTAACTACCTATCTAACTAACTAACTATCTGAGGTTCCTGCCGTGGAGGAGTTGTTATCTGACCTGCAATCGATCTGGGAACAAACTCGACAGTCCTTACTCAAAGCTTCTGAACGCATGAAGGACCAGGCTGATAAGAGGAGGAGACCGGCCACGAATTTTCTCCCAGGTGACAAAGTCTGGCTCTCGGCCAAATATGTCCGACTCAAGATTCCCAGCTACAAGTTGGGCCCTCGATTCCTCGGTCCTTTCTCGGTGCTAAGACGCATCTACCCTGTCACCTACAAACTCCGCCTACCCCCTACCATGCGGATTCCGAATGCCTTCCATGTTTCCCTCTTAAAACCAGTGGTCCTGAACCGGTTCTCCGATAAGTCTTCGTTCTCTGCTCCACAAGCCGTCTCTGACGACGTCTACGCTGTTAAAGACATTCTGGCCATGAAAACTGTCAGAGGGAGAAGGTTCTTCCTGGTGGACTGGAGAGGATTTGGTCCTGAGGAGAGGTCCTGGGAACCTGAGGCTAACATCCTGGACCAAGATCTCATCAAGAGGTTCCTGCAGGCTAGAAAGAGGGGGAGGCCAAAGGGGGGGGGGTACTGTCACGGCCGCGGTGGCGTCCCGTGTTCCGGGCCGCCGCCGCGACCTCCCTCTGTCCCATGCAGCTGCCGGGGCCCTTGTGCAGGGACCCGACGCTGCTACATGTTCGGCCCCGGGGGGCGCCTTACCTGGTCCCGCTCCTGTCTCCGTCTGTGCCGGCCGGCGCGCGCGTCCCCGCATGTGTCTTCAGGGGAAGTCGGGAACCCCCCCCCCCCCCATATGTATTGCAGGAAGATGTCACCTAATGTAACCTACAGTGATGCAGTGTGAGCTGAGAAACCGAGGACGGATCCCTCGTATATCGCACAGTCAGCTGCGTCTCTGCCAACTCTCCATGTTCTGCTCAGAGATCCACCACACCGAAATATTTATAGCCGGAGGATCCCTATGTTAATGAGAGAGAACGCGGCTCTGAGGCCATTTGGCATCAGGCGACTACACGGAATGTCTTGGAGTTTGTTTGTCAGGCGTAACTTCACTGCGAACGACGAAGGTTTAACCGAGCACCGACAAGATAGTTATATCAGCCATAAAATATATGTCCCCCCTGCTTCCTCCTCTATTGTATTAAAGGGATAGAAACTTTAGATAGATAGATAGATAGATAGATAGATAATAGATAGATAGAT